>NC_134644.1:168825554-169125554 GCF_030463565.1 Pelecanus crispus | reverse complement strand
GACTGGATTTTTTCTCCCAATTATTTATGAATTTCAGATGATGGTAATTCTCATGACCTAGATTTTCAACATGCTTAGCTGAAAGGTGATTCATGAAGGAAAGCACAGTGATAGTTGCAATGTAAAGGTTTAGTTAGAAGAAGAAACGGGGATACACTGATGAATGAGGTCTGAAACAGATTCCTCTCTCCAAAGGAATATGAACCACATTCATGATAGTTCAGGAAGCTTAGAAAAAGAGGATTTGCAGGCCAGAAGGCAGGAGACAGACAAGCCTTGGGTGAGAAACTCTTAAACTGCTTTAGTTATTTGCCATGAGCTGAAATACTGCCACTTCAAGAAGTAAGAGCACAGCACTAACAGGACACCCTTGCTGATATATCTTTTAACTTGAATAAGGGTCAGGTCATGCATAAGTTACTATTTTTTAAGTAAAGGAGCAATTGGATTCAATGAAGGTTTCCCTAAGCACAGCTCTCCATCTGAGCTTGCTCCTCTGTGCAAAAAGCTCAGAGCGCACAATGGCTTTAACCCACAAAGCTGCAGTCATGTGTATCACTACACAAGCACACAGGTCAGAAAACAAGTTTGCTGAGAGAAGGAGTGCCAGATTGCTACCGTAATTACAGATACTGACACAAAACCAAAAGCTTCACTCTCAGTCCCCTGTAACATGAAAGAAAATCATCAGAAATCAGCCTCCTTAAATCAGATAATGTATCTTCCAGGCCTCCTTGAACACCAGCTGCATCTTGCAAAAGAATATTTATCTCGATTAACACAAGTGGACTCTGAAGAAATGTCACGTGGCTGTGCCGTCAATCTGGAGAGAGCAGCAGCAGCTTAATGCTCCAGCATGCAGTGATGAGGCAAGATAAACAGGAGGCTACTCCACACACTACACAATTGCAGCTCTCCTGAATCCTTGATTTTAAGTCCTTACAGCCCCTTCAGGATTCAAGCGCTGATTATGAAGATTATGGAAATTCAGGTATTGAAGCCAGAAGTTCAGGTTAACATCACACAGGAGCTGGTATCTTCCCACAGAAATCAAGCAGCGGGGGTGGTGTATCAAGCTCAAGTCCTGCTTTTCGGGCTCTCAGCAGACAGGCATTCTCATGCTTATTTATTTATTTATTCTTTTTGAGCTGCTAGTGGACTTACCACAAGGGAGAAATCTGCTGACATCAGGGAGTTAAAGGGAAATTTATTTTGAAAAACAGGTTTTTAAAAAGCTGTTTTGTTTTAATGAGCAGTCCCAGATACCCAGAGCTCCTGTCTTACTGTGGAGATTAGAGCTTTCCCGAAGTATCCTAACCACAGTGGTGTCAATTCCCATCCCAAGAGAACAAACATATTTTGAATGTCTGATTTCAAGACATATTCTCAGCGGTGATTTCCCCTCTGAGTCAAATTGGCTTATAGAGAGGAAACTAAGGATGATATCTCTTTATTATTGTTATATAAATAACATATACATACCTATATGTGTATATATACACACACACACATATATACACATAAACGTATACATACACACATCTACGTATATATGCCCTTATTCTACTACAGATTATCTGTGCTAGGAGACTTTAGCACTATTCATTTTTTATCCCAATATGAAGTAGGGTATCATGTCATTGTCACACAGAAATTTAGGCATTAAGGCTCCTTCAGCCCTGAGTTTACTCTTCTTTTTGCATCACCAGCTGGAAGGCTTGATTTCTAGGCTGTCATTGCTAGTAGATTTGTGTTATCAGGCAAAGGAGTAGGAGCTGAAGGTCAATTATTGATAACCTTCTGGAGGAGCTTTGGCTCACTGGACCCAGCCCAAAGCATAATTCAGCCTTTGGGATAGAAAATAGTGTTTGAGAACACTCATCAGAGAAAAGAGGTCTGAAAGAGGATAAGCTTGTAAAGGAACCTTGAACTAGAGTTTAGGTAGTGTTATTTGGGAATTACTGAAGCCTCAAAGGGTTATGACTTTTTTAATATAAAACTACACTAGAAAGTGATTTTTTTTAAGTTTCTGTTTGTCTAAACCTAAAATTCTTTTTTTTTTCCTATTTTTAAGTTCCTTTAAGTCTGTATATTTTTCCATTGAAAATTATGCATGGATATCAAAGAAAAACGAAGGATATTAAATATATAGTTGTCTGCCTGTATGATACCTGATCTGCCTAGTAAGTGTAACTTGTAGAGACAATGAGAGTGTATGAGGCATTGCTAGAATACATATATGGATTAAAAAATAAATAGAGTGTCTGTCTGTCTATCTATTGCAAGAATGAATGACAGAGGGAAAAACAAACCATGGAGTTAACAAGTGGTAATCAATTCCCATAAGCATTTTTCTCAGTCACCCAACATCATGGATTGAATACAAAAATAACTTTTCTGGGAAGAAATGTCTGATAGCTAGCTTGCTGAAATATCCTAATGGAGAAAGGCTGTTAAAAGCATTAGAGAGGGATCAGCCTTGCACACATCAAAGCTATAGCTTGATTTGGAGAAGCTACCAGAAATCCTGATATTTCTCTGACACCTCATTTCACTTTTGCTATATATGGAAAGAATCTTTCATATCACACGTCCCTCTCCTTCAGCTGCCCTTGAAACTCTCAGTCAAAATGCTGCTTAGTTCTTTTCTGTCTCTTGCCTTTAAGCAGCATGACCTGCTGTACTTTGCAGTGATCTGCAGAGTGCAATTAGTCATTCTTGGTGGTGTGGTGGTTTGCAGGGGTGGACAGATATCTGACCAGCTTTACGTAACTTCTCAAAGGATCACCTCTGAAGGCTATTTTCCCCCTTGTGCACAACAAATTATCAAGCCAGCTTTCTGGTTTGTTTTTCTTCACTGCATCAAATAGGCAGATCCGTTTCTTCTAGCTTAGTTTTAAACTAAGCACAAGGCACTAGGACCATTATTCCACCCCAGAGCTTCAAGGACCAGCATCTTTCCTACTAACTCTTGCCTTATGAACACCTAAAACCTAATATCCAGACAGAGACTCACAGAATGTCCTTTGATTTGAAAAGTCATCCTTCTGTTCCTTGAAAGAGTTAATGATAAAAAAATGGAGAGCGTGGACTTTTAAAAAATTATTGCATGAGTCAAACTGAGGAGTTTCTAGCTGCAGAAGATTTTTATGAAAAGATTGTACCTACTCGCAGATGGGCTGGCAAACTGTGAGAAAACAAGTGTCGTAACTCACTGGGAAGAAGCTATCTTTACTTAATCCTACCTCAAGGGAGATTTATTTCAGTTTAGTTCAGTAGCGTCCATCAGTTAGTGGTCTCCTAGGACAAAGAGCAGAAAGTTTAAAGACTGATTGGCTCTCTGGGGCCTCAATTTAGTTGCCTAACTAAAGGTGTCTGGTTCTGCCTGAAGACACTTTAGGGTATCTGCAACATCCACGTTGTCTGAGTGATACGACAAAGGACCTACAGGTCACCAGCACCCTTCTGGAAGAGCAGCTGGAGATAAAGCAAAGATACCCTACGGCATTCAAAATGGCACTGTGACTGCACTTAGGCAACCAGCTTGAGTCTTGTCTGTCTCCTTGTGAGGGCTGAGCTGGAAATAATATCACATATTAAATATCTGAACAGGGAAAGTGAAAGGAGGAAAAAGAAGCTCTGGGATAGAAAAAGGACTTGTGCTGGATGCATTAGAAGACCATTTTGGTACCAATTTGTCGATTAACTTTGTGAGGCAGGGTACATTCAGGATAGGAAAGCAGAAGAACAAGTTCAGGAGAGAGCCACCAAGGTGCTTGGGGACTGAAACTGTTGCCATGTGAACAGAAGCTGACAGGGACGATCTTTTTCAGCCTGGAGAATAGCAGCTTCAGGGGGGACATAGTTGCAGCCTTTGAATACATACAAGTAGATTATCAAGAAAATGTAGCCATCGATAAAGCCCTGAACAACATGGTCTAAATTCAGTATTGAATTATTCTGTTTCGAGCAGGAGGTTGGACCAGAGACCTCTACAGGTCCTTTCCAACCTGAATGATTCTGTGATTCTTATGAAGACTGCACGTTCCTCCATATGAGAAACATCTGTGGAAGTTTCCTATTAAACAATGGAAACTTTTCTCTTATGAATTCATTAGGTGTAGGTGTGCATTATGTTCAAACCTGGAGCAGAGCTTCTAGTTTTATTTTCTCAAAAAAAGTATCCAATTAGTGTGAACTGAATAGGAATTGGGGATTCCCTTCAAAATCATGCTACTGATCCTAATCAAAATTATAATGTAGATGGAGCCTAATTCCTCAAGTTCAGCGAAGTTATTTCTACAGTGTCTTAGATTTAAATTAAACTTGAAGTCTGAGAAACAGCGAAGGGCATGACCTGAGATTTATTTTTTAAATAAAATATTAATTATATCAATAAATATAATAATATAGTATATTATAGAAACTATATATTATAAAATATAATAATGAATATTAATAAAACTATTTTGTCATGAAGCTCAGAGAGGAGATGAACAATTAGTATGTTGTAATCACTGTCATATTTTTGTGTGAGAGTCTGTGTCTCTATACCTTTCCCTGTAACTCTTACATTTTACTCCGTAAAGTCTTCTAGGAAAGGACACCTTGCCTGTGCTTGTGCAATACCCATTTCTGAAGCTGCTGGAAACTTTTCAATAATAAAAGCAGAAATCAACTGTATTAATGAAATAGACTCTTCGGCGCACCAAAGGTCCTGGACTCATTAAACCCTCTCTTCATTGAAAAATTCATTGAAGTCTTGTAAAACAATTTTAAAAATAAACATTAAAAAAAAGCAAAAAAAAAAAAAAGCAGTGTTCTCTTGCATAACTCAAAGCTTAGTTCTGTTTTGCTGAATAACTGCAATATTCATGGAAAACATTTAATTGGAACTTGGAGGTTTAGAATGTTATTTTGTTCCTAGAAAAAACATGTTAACCAAAAGAAAGCCCATAGACTTTTGACAAACTAAAGTTTACCCTCCTCACTTCTTTTCTCCTTCCCTTCTCTTCTCTCTCCCTCTTCCCATCTGTCATTATCCACAACAACACTTTGGCTTGCCAATGTGATGCCCATCTACAAGAAGGGCTGGAAGGAGGACCCGGGGAACTACAGGCCTGTCAGCCTGAC
This sequence comes from Pelecanus crispus, assembly GCF_030463565.1. NCBI lineage: Eukaryota > Metazoa > Chordata > Aves > Pelecaniformes > Pelecanidae > Pelecanus > Pelecanus crispus. The sequence goes on along the minus strand of NC_134644.1, from coordinate 169,120,421 downwards.
CTCGGTGCCGGGGAAGATTATGGAGAGGTTCATCTTGAGTGAACTCAACAGGCAAGTGCAGGTCAACCAGGGGATCAGGCCCAGCCAGCATGGGTTCACGAAAGGCAGGTCCTGCTTGACCAGCCTGATCTCCTTCTGTGACCTGGTGACCTGCCTGGTGGATGATGGAAAGGCTGTGGATGTCATTTACCTGGACTTTAGCAAAGCTTTTGACACCGTCTCCCATAATAATCTCCTTGGGAAGCTGGCAGCTCATGGCTTGGATGGGCGTAGTCTTCACTGGGTAAAAAACTGGTTGGGTGGCTGAGCCCGGAGAGTAGTTGCAAATGCAGTTAAGTCCAGTTGGCGGCCGGTCATGAGCGGTGTTCCCCAGGACTCTGTTTTGGGGCCAGCCTTGTTTAATATCTTTATCAATGATCTGGATGAGGGGATTGAGTGCACCCTCAGTAAGTTTGCAGACGACACCAAGCTGGGTGGGAGTGTCGATCTGCTGGAGGGTAGGATGGCCCTGCAGAGGGACCTGGACAGGCTGGACCAATGGGCTGAGGCCAACTGTATGAGGTTCAACAAGGCCAAGTGCCGGGTCCTGCACTTGGGTCACAACAACCCCATGCAACACTACAGGCTTGGGGAAGAGTGGCTGGAAAGCTGCCTGGCCAAAAAGGACCTGGGGGTGTTGGTAGACAGCCGGCTGAGCATGAGCCAGCAGTGTGCCCAGGTGGCCAAGAAGGCCAACAGCATCCTGGCTTGTGTCAGAAATAGTGTGGCCAGCAGGAGCAGGGAGGTGATTGTCCCCCTGTACTCGGCGCTGGTGAGGCTGCACCTGGAATACTGTGTCCAGTTTTGGGCCCCTCACTACAAGAAAGACATTGAGGTGCTGGAGCGTGTCCAGAGAAGGGCAACGTAGCTGGTGAAGGGTCTGGAGCACAGGCCTTATGAGGAGCGGCTGAGGGAACTGGGGTTGTTTAGTCTGGAGAAGAGGAGGCTGAGGGGAGACCTTATCGCTCTCTACAACTACCTGAAAGGAGGGTGTAGTGAGGTGGGTGTCGGTCTCTTCTCCCAAGTAGTTAGCGATAGGACGAGAGGAAATGGGCTCAAGCTGCGCCAGGGGAGGTTTAGGTTGGATATTAGGAAAAATTTCTTTACGGAAAGGGTAGTCAAGCATTGGAACAGGCTGCCCAGAGAGGTGGTGGGGTCACCATCCCTGGAAGTGTTCAAAAAACGGGTAGATGTGGCACTTTGGGACATGGTTTAGTCTAGTCTGCCCTTGATTGGCTTAGAGTAGACTTGGTAGTGTGGGTTAACGGTTGGACTGGATGATCTTAAAGGTCTTTTCCAACCTAAATGATTCTATGTTTCTATGATTCTAAAACAGTGTAACTTATTTTTCAAGTGCTGAGGGATGAGAGCTTTTAACTGGATATTATACTGTATAGAGAAGTATGCCACTATTTTGCTGGTTGGAATATGCACTGCAATTGGTTGCATGGATCTACTTATCTCCAGCATCTGGAGATTTTAACTGAAGTGCAAATGCGAGTATAACAGAAGCATATTAATTAAGTACTAACCACAGGCTTTGGCTCTGCTACAGGATGCACTAAACACACACATGGAATATAGGTCAGAGAAGCAAGATATTAGCTTACTTCTGAGTGCAAAAGTAATGGATTTGATTTTAGTAGTGTATTGCGTATGCAACTCATTAGACTGGACTCTGAGGAGTTCTGTTTCCATACACATGATAGATCAGCAGTACTTGTTACTCCAAGGAACGCATATGTAGAGAAAAACCTACAGACTGTTTTCTATATGAAACATTTTGGATTTGCCTACCTGATGCAGCAGTAAACAGTATTGCAATAATCTATGCACAGACTGAAAACTTTGTGCTAGAGGTTTTGAAATAAACAGTGCTGATATGCAGGTCCCCAATTAGGTGTGGAGTTCACCTTTTCACCTCATGTTCATCTGTCTAATAAGTTGAATTCCTGGAAGGTTTAATGTGGTTCATTAAACACTGCAGGAAATCCACAAACAGGAAATAAATCTCTTAGTAACCTGCTCAATGCCATTTTAGTGTGATTATAGGCAAAGAATCAATATAACTCATTGAACAGTGAAGTATTTTGTGATTGAGGTTGCAAATGCAGAAAATCGTAGAATCATAGAATGGTTTGGGTTGGTAGCAACCATTAAAGATCACCTATTCCAACTCCCCTGCCATAGGCAGGGACATCTTCCACTAGCTCAGGTTGCTCAAAACCTTGTCCAACCTGACCTTGAACATTTCTAATGGTGGGGCATCCACAATTTCTCTGGGCAATCTGTCCCAGTAAAAAATTTCTTCCTTATATTTCTTCCTATATGTTAAAAGGCTGCAAAAAGGTCTCCCCAGAGCCTACTTTTCTTCAGGTTGAACAACTCCAACTCTCAGCCTTTTTTCACAGGAGAGGTGTTCCAGCCCTCTGACCTTTTTCATCATCCTCCTCTGGACCTGCTCGAAGAGGTCCATGTCTTTCTTGTACTGGGGACCCCAGAGTTGGGCACAGTACTCCAGGTGGGGTCTCACCAGAGCGGAGCAGGGGGGCAGAATCACCTCCCTTGACCTGCTGACCACGCTTCTTTTGATGCAGCCCAGGATACAATTGGCTTTCTGGGCTGCAAGAGCACATAGCCATCTGATGTCCAATTTTTCATCCATCAGTATCTCCAAGTCCTTCACCACAGGGCTGTTCTCAATCCCTTCATCCCTCAGTCTGTATGGGTATTAGGGATTGTTCCGACCCAGTGCAGGGTGTTGCACTTGGCCTTATTGAACTTCATGGGGTTAATGATACAAAATCACACCTACTGGAACACCACTAAGCATTTGAGAGTTTTGTTCTTGAAAGACCTCACCCAACAAAAGTTTGACGGAGGTCCAAAACATCAGCTACAGTCTGATTAGGGACTGTGTCACTGTTATGCAGTACTGTTATACAGTATTAGACATTCTCAGGTAACAACGCAGTGATTAGGAAAGGTGGGAAGAAAACTTCTTTTAAGGAGGATACAAATAGGTGTTGAATAACCTTCTCCACTATGGACTTCAGACAAGGAAGAGTAATGTTCTTTAGTGTGACCATTAAAAAAAAGTGAGGGGTTTCCACTTATACCCAAATGTCTGCTAGACATTATTCTTTCACAGTGAAAAAACAGTAGGAATTCGTAGGAGTCTTAGTCTGTGGAGAAAAAGAAAAGCAGGGTCATAGCTATGAGGATAGACCAGGTTTTCAGAACTGTATTTACTCTGGTCTTGAAAGTTTCTGAGGATGGGAAACAGCACAACTTGTCTGGGCAATCTTTTCTGATATTTGATGGTCCTTATGATGAAAAGCTTTTTTCTTATATCCAGTCTGAACTTTTTTTCTTTTTCCATGTATCCTTCTGAGAACAGGATCCTTTAACAGATGACAAGAGTAAGGTGGTATGGAAACAGCCTTGTTGCTAGTAAATAGCTTAAAGAATGTTATTCATTAAATGTCATGAAGATACTGATGCAAGCTGAAAGACAAAGCACACATTTGGTGGTACCCAGATTCCAGTCTAGGAAACGAGAAGTAAGAGTTGACGATGTTAAAACATCTCTCTTAAATGGCCATCAGGTGAGAAGCAAGTAGAAAAAAAGGCACAATACAAAAGGCACATTTAACCAAGTTTTATTAAAAATTATTTCTCTCTACAAATAAGTAGCAAGCAATGTAAAACAATACTATCAGAGGGAGCTTGGATGATTTCTACCTCCTTAAGCAAACTCTGATAGGACTAACCCTGATATAAGACAATATAAATGGGTCAACTACTGCACCAGAGTCAATATCCATCAGCCTCCAAAACTGAGAATGTTGTAATTCGCCTTTTATGAAGGAATAAATCAGGTCTAATTGGGTGGAAGTGAGTGTATGGTTTAGTTTACCACTGCACTGCTGGTGCTCTGCCTGAGATTTTAAAAGCCAGCTTGGGAACTCAGGGTGAGAGACAGAGAGACAATTATTAGGAGATTTAGACTAAAGAGACAGCTACTTCCCTGTTCTTTCACCTGTCACAGAACTTCTCTTCACAAGTGTTTATTCCCTAGAGGTTAGTTTTCCCTTGGCAGTGAGTGACTTATTTACAGGATAATATTTTTTATAAGTTTTTAAATCATATTCTATTTCTGTATAATTTGTGAGGCTCTGTGTGTGTGTGTATGTGTCTGTGGTGCATCGATTAACAAATTCATACGGAATGGCCATAACATTGGGAAATCAGATTTCATACTATAGCAAGCAAGTGAAAGATTCTTCCTCTTCTAAATCATATTTCTAAAGAGGAAAGATGAGACCAGTAGCTAAACTACTAATCAAGGGATCAGGGAAACAATTTTTTATTTCTAATCTTTGTTGTTGTTTGTTTGCCATATGATCTTAGGTAAGTCACATCGGGACAAAATTTTTTTTTTTAAGTTATTTAGGTATCCAGGGAGGGGGGGTCAAATATGACATAAAGCCGTTATTATACCTTAGATATGGACATTTATATTAAAAGTTAGATACTCAGCTAGTAAAAAAAAAGTTTTCTAGAAAAATGCCTTGACTGAATGAAAACTAAAGAGTTCCTGTTGACATTTTGCTCTAAAAAATATCGCACGCTTTTCAAAATGTAGGCTTTCTACAATTATTCTCCTGTTGGACATAAATTATACTGTATTTTGTCTTTATCTAATTTCTAAGAAGAAGCCTCTGCATTGAGGGTCCTGTCTATAGAGATATCACTTTAGTACTGGTCACATTTCTGGTCTGACTACTCCAATGCTTTCTGATGAATCTGGATTGTTCACGTTGCATTTCAACTGTCTCCTGCACAGCCATACAGTACTCGATTTTCTTCTAATTGTTTTTGTTCAGTTTTTTTCCATAGCTTGCTCTTCACCTTCATTATCAAGAAGCATAAGCTTTGTGTTGAGGCTGGTTTATGTGTTGTGTGGCATCAGTGATGATAATGATTACTTCTTTGCTGGTTCCCCATCTGGTAGGATTGGAATATGTGTGGACAAACAAAGAGTGGTCAGGGGAGGCTCATTTGGAGCAATTTTGTGAGGGTCCGGACATTTTCTAACACTCTCCGCTGGTATCATCTAGCTAATTAAATACACTTTGTGCTGCACATTTTAATGGGAATCGGAAGAGAAGCAAGCTGGCTGGCAAGCGGCTGAACTCTTGAGAACAAGTGTCCTTGAAACGTGTTGGCTTAGGATTGTTTGCGTTTCAAGCCAGTTTTACATCATGTAAGGAACATACTATTTGCCATGCAGACAGCTAAGGTAGGGTGATGAGTAGGAAAGAAAGCTGCCCAAACCCTAACACCAGCAAAATCAGATACAGGACTCATGACTGAATAGTGTTTCAACATGGCAGAAAGAAAATGAAACATCAGAGGGCCTGCACAACGGCGTGGTTCGCAGCATCACTTGGGCAGGATTTTAGTCACTTCCACAAAGAAAATGGCAAGATACTGATGAACTAGAGCCCTGAAAAAAGGCCAGACCTGATTGTGTGCCCACGGTACAGAAAGCTGGTATCTGTAAAGCAGGCATGTAAGCAAGTCCTTAAGCCTCCTGTAGCAAATTATTCTCTTCTTGAAATGATATATGCATCTAACTGAACAACTTAAACCTCAGACAAAATTATTTTATAATTGCTACCAAAATGGAGCCTCTGTCTGAGGACAAACTGGTAGCAGGAAACAGCAATGCTGTATTAAATAATGTTAAGATGAAACTGCAGAGGCTAAGATGACTGTGGTTACCTGAATTTAAAGATGGCCTAATTACTTCTGAACCATGCACTAGATCACAGTGAATAGGGCTAATCAAGAATTGTTTAAATGAACGGCTCCACTTCAGAAAACTTTGATTCACTGTAGTCAAAATATTTCACCATAATACACATCAGAAAATATTTTTCAAGAATATTTCCCACTTATTCTGTATAAAATATGTGAATATTCATTGTCACAGGTATTTGACACTTCTATTGCTATCCATAAATCTCCCTCTCACATGTATCCCAAGAAATGTGAGAAAAGATGAATTAACAAAATCCTACGTCAGAATTATCTGGAGCCTGATAAATAAGTTGTAAAGTTATTAGTTCATAACCTTCTAGTTATAAAACATATCCCACCAAATGTGTGTAACAACTTCCACATAACAGTTCTCACACAGGAATAGCTATGTCAGTGTTACTAGTACTAGTGTAAAATCAATTTTAAAACCCTTTTTTTTCTGCTTTCTAGTAGTTAGGATTACTGTATGACTTGTCATATGGGTGATAAGTGAAACTAAGTTTCCATATTTGGCATTTTAAATAAAGAACACTGCTTTACCTCCTTCTCTTTCCAAGGTGGAAGTCTGACAGCCCTAGGGAACTTATTGACTTCACCTTCACCATTGGTGCAGAGACTGGTATCTCCACAACCTTTTCTTTTTTTTAGGTATAAATCAGTGTTCCATAAAACACCACCTTTTCTTCTTTTTTCTCCAAACCCCACATACTTCCTCAAACAACATCACTTGCCTTCTACTTAATTGCAAAATAGGAAATATCTGCAAGAAGGTATTTTCTTTTACACCTCCCCATGTGAATCCTGATGTCTTCCTGGATCAACTGCAATGCTGTTAAACCCACATGGCCACTGCCACATTGTCCCTTACAGATTTCAAAGCCTTGTCTATTCTCATAGGGTTGCTGTCAGTATTGCCTCTGGAAAAAGAAATCTAATGCCCTTCTATCTGTCATAGCAAACCCTATTGCATTTTGCTTTGAGGACATCAAAACAAAGGCTGAGTCTGTTTTGAGGTAACTTGTATATCTTCCCTTGTATCTCATGTATCTAATATATCAACTGAATTTCAGCAGCGCAGCCTGTGGCCAAATCATATGCACTGTTGCCACACTGAAAATGAAGTAGAAAGAAGTTGCATGGACACAGCAAAAGAACTAATATAAATCTCTCAAATACTTAATCCATACCTAATTCATGGAATATGGCTGGGGTCTATTACATGATGCTCGCTGTTTCTGGCCTATCAAATCACATGGCTGGAAAGCGTCCATGGAAACTAACTCCTCAGAGTAAGTTCACAACCCTCATTTGAGTCTGGGGCCTCAAGACATGACACCTTGTCTCCCCAGCTGCATTTCAGAGCCAATGTCTTTTTCTGGCTTTGTGACTCAGCTGCAAAGATATGGCATATGGGACAGGAAGGAGGCCACATTGCTGCAGTCTGTTAATGTGTGAGCTACAGGTAGAGCAGTAAGGGATTGTGAAGAGGAAGTCAACAGTATGTTGGCTTAAGTATGTCAACATGCTTAGTGTATGAGATTTGACAGGTCTGAATTATGGGATCTGACACTGAGAAGTTCTTATTTCCAGCTGCACCAACTCAGGAAAAGGAAGAGTTTTGGTGCCAGACAGGATCAGACTCTTTCTGAATGATGGAGAAAAGTACAAGGTTACTCATGACTGGAAGTAAAGGTTTCTTTTGACACCTGAACACTCCTCAGAGGTCTGCTGCCTAGGGAGTGGCCTTCTATCAAGGCTCAGATCTCACAAGTTAAGCACACAGAGCATTAAAAGTGCTACAAAAAGGGTATAGGCCAGGCAGAGTGTGAAGGGCTCTTGAAGATTTATACAGTAATATACAGTGGGACTATATTTAGCTTGGTGGTTGCAATAAAGTAAGAGGCCACAGAATTACAACAAATCAGACATGCAGAGGAAGGTAATACCTTGCGAAAAACTTTTGACATATTTTGCTCTTAAAATGCTTTCTTTTGCATTAGAGGGAGAGATATCTTTAGGAAGTAAGATAGGTTAGCATAGACTATGCACAAGGAGTCAAAACATGATCACAGTGCAAGCTACTCAGAAGTGTAGAGAACTAGTGATGAAATGTTATGTGAATTTAATAACAATTTGGGTGCAGCGACTAAATCCATCAAAAATCCACTTTATTTCTTTCCAATAATATACAAGCTGATCTAAATTTCCTAGAGCCAGGATATGTCACTGCTCTATACTTAAGCCTTTTGATTATTTTCACTCTGAATACACTCCATTTAGCAATTAATGACCCTTTTTCTTGGGGTTTTTTTTTTTGTTGTTGTTTGTTTGTTTCTGAGAAGCTCTTTCAACTCCTTCTTTAAGTGCACTGACAACATGAACATGGGTCTGATCTCTGTAAATGCTGCTGCTTAGATTACCAATTACATTGTGATACATCACTTATAATATAAAATAAGATGTCCTGAGTGCAGTCACAGTGCTCATTGTAAAACAACTGAAAAGAGGGAAATGAGATGTTTTTGTTTTAAAAATACCAGTGGAAGATTACTGTTTAATACTGGCTGCTCGAAGATCTCCATACCAGGTGAACAGTGTTGAGTATATGCAGTTGAGAATGTAGAATTCTGCTGTCAGTGTTATAAACTCTTTTAAACTAAATATGTGGTCAGCTGGGTCATGCGCTGCTATTGTAGTGCAAGGATCTTACTGTTGTGGAGGGAAGGAATTTGAAAGCTGGGCACATCAGCAGTATCTTGGTCATCAGCTGAGGGTCTTTTTGACTGGGCATGTGCCCTGCAGGCAGCACTACTGCCTGGAAGATACTTGCAGAAGACAAAAGTATTTTAGGAAGTGACAAGAGCACTCTACACACTTTGGGTCCAGCTCAGCTGCTGACGTATGGGCAACTAGTGCTATCTGGCATGCCCTGGGGTATCTGAGACATTCGCACTGGGTCAACAGCAGGACCCATGGGGGATACATAATCTCCTGGAGCGCCAGCTGGAGGTTAGGCAGGGTGTGCTAGCACCTTAAATGGCACAAGATGTTTAAATGTCAGCAACTGAATCCTTTGAGTTTTCTGAATCTGTATTTCTGTGGCAGACCTAGCTCCTGGCTGCCATAGTCCTTGCCCTCTTCCTATGGAACATGCTCCAGGCCCATTCTCCTATTCAGTTTCTTGTTCTAGTTGAACCCTTCTCTGAGAAATGTCAGGACATTAATCTTACCGGAAGGAATTATTTTTGTTCATTTTTTCTTCTGGATTATGAAACCATAATCACTCACCTTCCCCCCCCTCAGTGGGATAGGGGAGAGAATTGGGGAAAAAAAGTAAAACCTGTGGGTTGAGATAAAGACAGTTTAATAGGACAGAGGAAGATAAAATAATAGTAATAATAATAATGATGTACAAAACAAGTGATGCACAGTGCAATTGCTCACCACCTGTCAACTGATGCTCAGGCAACGCCTGAGCAGTGATTGCTGCCCTCCCAGCCCGGCCAACTCCCCCCAGTTTCTATACTGAGCATGATGTCATATGGCATGGAATATCCCTTTGGCCAGTTTGGGTCAGCTGTCCTGGCTGTGCCCCCTCCCAGTTTCTTGTGCACCTGGCAGAGCATGGGAAGCTGAAAAGTCCTTCACGTAGTATAAGCAGTACTTAGCAACAACTAAAGCATCAGTGTGTTATCAACATTATTCTCCTTCTAAATCCAAAACACAGCACTATGCCTGCTACTAGGAAGAAAATTAACTCTATCCCAGCCGAAACCAGGACATGTGGTCACTTTCCACAAACACTTTGGTTAGAGAGTAGTTTACCTCATGGAAAATGAGGATAGACTTATTCACGTGAGGGTTATAATATCAGGGACAAGAAGACAGTAACTGGTGTGCTGAACATCCTAGATATTTGTATACTGACATGAGAAATATGAACATTAAACAAAGATATTTGAAAGCCTTAAGGCGTAATCAGGGCTACAATTTAATTCTTGTAGCAGAGCTTTGAGGTAATTACATATGACTGCACTATTAATAGAAAATGACTGAGGATCATTCAGAAAGAAAAAAAAAAAGAAAAAGGAAAAGGGTAAGACACACAGCATTGTGCACCAAGATTGTCTGTCATTAATAATGTCAGATAACTTATAGATAAAATTCCAGAAAAGGTGAATTGAAGGGAGAAGGAAGCTTGACATTTCTTTAAAAAAACAAGTAAACCAGGTACATAAGCAAACATTCCATTGCACATAAAGGGCAGTATTTTAATAAAACAATAAGATGGTTAAAGCTTGAGCTCAGACACAAAAAGAAACAAGAAATGGAATCTGAGATTAATAAAGATGAACTTAAATATAAAATAAAATAATATGAACATGTAGACAGAAAGTTAGAAAAACCAAAGAGCAATGTGGGGTGCAATGTGCGAGAGACATCAAGGGTAACAAGAAATCATTTTTTGAGTAATAAGAGAAACATCATGGAAAATCTTGATCTCATACTCAAGTTAATGTCATTCTTAAGTTTCCCTCTAAAAGGTCAATGACTAGCAGATGTCTGGAAATACTAATACTAGTGATAAAAGGGTAAGATTTCTGAGATTTCTACTTTGAATAAGGAAAGTAGAAATTAAGAAGTAATTATGAAGACCTGATAAATTTCTAGTTAAAACAATCTCACATTTTTAGTAATTATCTCTACTTTAAAAACTGAGGAACTAAACCAGTGGCAATCAACAAGACCAAATTATATCATTACATCAAACCACTGTAATTTTCTTCTAAGACAGAGTTACAGGCCTTTTGGATAAAGAGGACAAAAGTAAGTAGTTAAAAACTTTAATTTTAGAAAGGGTTTGGTTCATGGTCTCAGAAGATTCTAACAAACAAGGAATGGAAACATAGAAACATGGATTCATTATCACACGAATTTGATAACCATTCCCATAAAATAGCTATCAATTTCAAAAAAGAAAAAATATATTTGTGGCGTTTTGCAGAAATCTACCTTGTATCTGATCAATGCATTCATTAGCTGTCTAAACAATGTAAAAAAGAGATAATTTTTCCCATTTGCTAATCTTATGAACGAGAAAACAGATACACTAACTGACATGATTAGAACGTGAAGTAATCTTGAAAATTGGTAAAACAGTCTTGCAAAAAGAAAAACAAGGAAAAGGAATAAGATTCAGTGAGTAGGGACAAGTGTGGGATGTTACATTTGGAAAAAAAAATCAACTGCACAATTATAGGATGGGATATGACTGTAGCACATGTGTAGAAAGGGTATCTAGGAGTTAGAAAATACTATAGGTCAAATATGAGCCAAAAAGATAGTAGGATGAAAATAGAAAGTTTTATTTTGGGTAGCAGAAACCCCCAAAGCCTCTAAAATAAGTTAATTAAATCTATCCTCTTTCAGGTCTAGCAATGTGTAAGGAGTGGCAGAACTTCATGTTTTGGACCTACTAGTATGGAGTAATTAAAGATTAATCAAGAGAACTGTGGCAAGAATAAACAGGAGCCTAGAAAGCAAAGCAGCTGAAGAAAGACTGAACAGCTTCTTCAGTTACTGAAGCAAAAATTGACTGATTCCCCACTGACTGCAGTGGGAGCTTAGACACCTTGCTCGTAAGGAGCCATGCCTGCACTACAGACACCTAAATACAGGCATGTGAAGTTTTGAACTGAATCACACCACAGCAAAATCTTCCCAATATAGCACTGGGATTGATTGCCTGGAAACTGTGAGGTCTCCATCACTGGAGGTCCTTAAACAGGATTGGAAAAGCCTCTGTCAGGAATGAAGTAGGTGTGTAACTAATCATGCCTCAGGGCAAGGCGGTGAAATAAACGGTGTTTTAAATCCCCCTGGGAAACCCGGACTCAGAGCCTGAAGCCATTCATGCACTTAGATACCTAGATCAAATGTTCCTGTACTTCAACACAGACAGTCATTGAATTAAAATCAGACTTAATCCCAGGATCTCTGAATGACTCCCTCCTGGCATCTGCTTTCCTCCATTGACTAAACAGAGAGAGCACTGGGAAATCAGTCAGTCGGTAGGTTCAGCAGACCAAAACCAGTTCCTCAAGTTAACTGGATTGAATGGCACATAAGTTCCCTCTGACTTTTTTTCAGCAGTATTAGCGCTTCCATGGGTGTACGTATTGAAGGGGGTGACTGCTTCCCCCCTGATTTAGTGCTCTGCATTGCTTCGTTACCTGGTGTCTGATTGTCTGCTACAATGTCCCAGTCTGGCTCTTGATAGCTATGCAAATACGCTTTTATTTCTAGTCAAAAGTTAACAATCTGCTAAAAGAGAGCCTTTGAAGTCAGGACTCCCAGCTACTGCTTCTTTCCACAATGTTAATTGTAAAATGCATTTAAAACCACTCTGCATCTAAGTTTTTCTCCCTGCAGAATGGACTTACTATGCCACTAATTTCATGGGTGTTGTGAAGCAAAGAACTGTGAAGTATTATTCCTGGAAGGAACAGACCCATAAAAATCAATTTAGCATGAGCGCTCTCTCTTTATCAGTGCTACTGACAGCAACTTCTTTTTTTTTATATAGTAAGAGGCAGTTCTATCACTTGAGCCAAATGGGATTTCCATGTAACACTGCTATGGTGTGAAGTAAAGCTTCACCATAAGCAAGTCAAGTGGTCCTACCAGTGGCCCAAGGAACTGGGAAGCTACCTTTTCACTGAAATGTTACTCACATCAGTTAGGATCTCTTGCATGTGTCTTGTATCATTCCAGGGTGAAGAAGATCATCTTACTGAGTGAGGTGGGTTAGGACTCACCAGTAGATTTGTTTACTACAGAAGTGAAAATATCTACAGACACCCTGGTGCGTGGAGACAGCATTTAGTGTATTGACCTGATGAAAAGAAGATGTGTTCGGTAAGAGTGCAAGTATTGAAAAGCTCATCTCTTCCTTTCCACACTGTTGGCATTTTATATTATAACGCCTACAAATTTAGAATAACAGGCAATCCAGATGCAGTCATGATGTGGCTTATAAAACTTGATTTGTTCATCACAGGATTGATAATTTGCTTTAACCTTCCTTATTTCCATTGTATTGTACATTGTTCTTTAAATCAACATCAGACTTTCTATCTCCCCTTTTCCACAGGTAAATCTGAGTTTGGGCATTGGTGAGTTTTAGCAATTATGGGCTATAGATAAAGTTTTCTGCAGAAAGACTGAACCTTCCATTAATTTTATTTTCATAAAACGGAAGATCTGCTAGGTGTAGCTGAGTTGCAAGAAGTTGTTTAGAAAGGAAAGCAGTTAACTTGATTTTGGGAGACACAAAATCCTCCCCAAAGTCTTATTTTCTAAATTAACTTTTGCTAATGTGCCTGAATAGAATATGATGGCCTTTAAACAGAACATTTGGTAACCTTTGTGATGACTTGCTTAGCTGCGACTTCACAAGCATGTCCTCAAAATTGTTCTCATGTTGTTGGTTTGGATGTTTCATTTTGTTTTGTTTTGTTTTTAATAATAACTATGTATAATCACGGTCAAGGTCCATCCTACTTTTTGCAACTTTACATTTTTATGATATCAGGAAGATAGATAAAAAAAAAAAAGAAATATAAAAGGAAGAAGGGACCTTAGTTCTCTTGTATTGCCACAAAGTGTCACCCTTTTCCCGTGCATTGCCTGCCTTGATTGCTTTTCTGTAGCTCAGGAAAAAAAAATGTCTGCTTTAAAGGAGACAGTCCCAAAATACAGGGACAGAATCAGGGCCTTAAGTTGTGTAGAGTGATATACGTCCATGCAGATCTCTGATGACTGCAATGGAGATTTAAAAAAAAAAAAAAAAATCAGATAAGGAGACAACACTTGGTGTTTTGATTCATAGGTTGTTCATATTAAATGCCTTTGAAGATCACAACATGGTTAAAACCTGTGATTAGTTTGCTTACAAGGAAGCTTATTTGTCCATGTATAATCAATCATCTTGTTTGCATACATAAAAAAATGCTGTCATAGCCCTGTGATTGCATATACTTTGTAGATCTTCATTTCCAGCTGTTCACAGTCAGCTGAGGAAATGAATGAACTGATTTGTGGGTTCTTTGATAACACTGTGTGTGTAATTTGCTGTCATTTCCCAAGACAGTTAAAATCAGGTGGAACTAGGTTTTGCCAAACACGGAACTGTGGAAGGGAAAATTTCTTCTATGGATGAGTAAAGACGAAGCAGAGTTCTGTACTTCCAGGATGGTAGGAAATACTCACTACTGCCAGCTCTACAGGTATACATCTCTGCCCAAGCAGGTTGCTGTCTACAAGATGATAAAGACAGAAAGAGAAACAATTTGGTGGTGGAGATATGAACCAGTCTTAGCTGTTGACTCAGCTGTGTACTTGACTAGCCATTGCAAATTGCTGTGGTGTGTGATGACTGAGGGTATGACAAAATGTTTGTGGATCCTGACTACAAGCTGTTTTCTCCTTTTATGAGAGGAAGAACAAAAGTGTTTCTTGAGGAGCTGCAATATAAAACAATTGAAGTTACCATAACTGATACATAAAAGGAAGGGATTAATCTGGTAAAGATTAAAAGAGTTAAGGTAACATAAACCATCAAATTTTGTGTGGTTGTAGGAAAATGGGTTTAGTGATGTCTTCTCTCATTTAAAATTTGTGCAGGAAATGGAAGCACCACCTAAGACCTCTTGAGGGAATAGATGGGAGGAAAAAATGGCTGCTAGTAGTTATTTTTTTGAAGTGATGGGGTTCATGTAGATCTTCATTGCTTCAAGTACGGTGTGTAGCTAGTTGATCACTGTTATTTACAGTGAAACGTTGGCATTTCCAGGACACCAAAAGGCAGATGAGAAAATCTCTACTTGTAACAGTGGACAAAGAGAGACTGTACATGAACAGAAAAAGTCCTGGGTGATCCAGTTGCACAGACTCTGGATTATATACAGAAAATGGTGAACACGTATAGGTAGTGTCCACCATGAATGTGAATGAATTATGACCAGGAACAGGGTCATGAGGGAATTGTTAGACTCACAGTATGTCTCCAGAGATGGTCAGTGATATTCAGGCAAATAGTCAACCTCTGTGTAGTGCAACCCAGCATGTCACAGTAAAGTTATAATGAAACATTACTGGACATGTGATGGTTGAACATGTAGGTCATGGCCATGAGCTATGTCTAGCTGTGAGCAAAGATGCTTTCATGATTTCAGTGACTTCCAATGCCTTGTAACTGTATTTAGCAATATTTTAATCAATGTACTCATTGATTGTGCAGGGTTTTATCAGCCACAATGATTGTACTGCACTTTATATAGATCTGTATCTTCTGATCAATTGACGCTATTATCTAAGCAGATAAGAGCTGTTACTGAGGGTGGGGTTTTTTGGTTTTGTTGCTGTTGTGTTTTTTTTCTTAAAAAAATCTGTAGAAACCTAATTTTTCAGAATTTATTTTTTAAAAACAGAAAGTTCCTACTTCTGTTGAATTAACCAATTATTGGGAATTCTGAGACTTGTATTGAATGACTGAGAACAAACAAAAAGTTCTGTCAGTAGAAATTAGAAGTTTCTAAGTTGTGAGTCAACAGGATTTGATTACACCTAGTTTGTGAAAGATAATAACATCTGGAGTAAAACACTGCAGAAAAATGTAATTCTTTTTCACAAAGGTTTTCACAATTCAGCTTCAACTATAGGCAGAGAAAAAAATTCTTCAAATGTAAAAATTCTTCTGAAAAAAATAATAAAAAGTAGCAACAGAAAGAAATAGCTAGAGCTTAGCTTTTATATTTTATTTTATTTTGTCTTTATTTCTGACAATGTAGAAATATCTTGGTGCATAATACAGCAAAAATAATAAAACAATCCGAACATGGATAATTTAGTTCTGAAAATGTTAGAATAATACAACTTTTTTTTTAACTCATTTCTAAACAAGGAGAAGTTGCAGGAGAATCTGTATCCCACATCATCTCAAAATGCTAGCTAGCAGAATATCTTGCCTCTTTCTTTCTAACCAGAGGATGAGATTGTCCTGTAAGAAGGGATTGTGTTGACTGCAAGGTAGTGCATGCTGAGTTTTGGGACAGATCTCAGTCTCAAAGCCTGAATATGTAGCCATGGGGAGGTGTACCACATACAAAGCTGAATCAGCTACAGATGGTGTTTGCTCTGATGTGTGTACCACACAGTGTGTTTTTTAAAATTCATAATGAGAAAAAAACAGTACTACATCTATTCTTTGAAGTATTGTGAGCATATACACTTATTCTTATTCTTAAACAGAAAAAAAAAGCCACATCCAGTGGTTAAATCATTTATCCTGAATGAAGGTAAATTCATTTTATCAATATAAATGCAGTGCATTTGTTTCTAAAGAGACAACCAATTTCTCAGAGTTTCAATGCATGGGCTGAGTTTTGTTAGTATATAAATATTTTCATTACCAGGTTAGGTATGTAAAAAGAATTCCCTGAGAGCTGGCTGGCACAATGGGCTCTAATGGCTCTCAGAAAAGTTGTGGCTTATCATGTCAGAAATCTGCTTAGACCTTTGTTACTCGTTTCTTCCTTCAGGGTATACAATATGAAGGATCACTTTTTATTGTGTAGTGATTGATAGCCAGGAATAGAGACCCTAGACACAAAGTGGCCCATCAACCTTGTACCAGCTCTGCACAGCAGTTAAATTTCATGTTAAACAGTGTTTTAAAGGTAGAGTCCTAACTTACCTAGTTTAGAATAGAGATGATTTTAATTTTTTTTTTTTTTGTTACACTATTACACTGAAAATACAGATTACTATTGGTGCCTGTGTAAAGCTCTAACCACAAGCAGAGAGAGTCAGGTTCCTTCTTGGTTATTGCCTCTGTTGTCCTAGGAACTTCATTTTGGTTGTGGATAACGGCAAGACATCAGTAGTAGGAGTTCAGAGAAGCATACCCCAGGTCTGCAAAATAGCCCTCTTCTGGGCTGTGACAGATGTGGGTTTGACTCCCCTGGGTTTAGGTGTGCCAAGGTAACCTAAGGTAACTTAGGTCTCTAGTTTTCATGGCAAACGATGAAAATTTGCAGCTGTATTCTTAAAAGTAGGAGGCCCTGCTGCTTGCCAAAAGTGAAGCAGTCATCCACTTATACCTAAATTAGACATCTGATTCCAAGAGGCAGTATTGATATGTGAGTCCTAATTTTTGTGTAGGCACTTACCTCAGATCTTCAGATAAGTTACTAATTCTGGCAGAATTTGGGCATCAGACATGCTCTTCCTAAAGGTGTTTTTGATTTTCTGTTTATTATTCCACTTATTCCCTATGCCTATTCCTGTGACTCTCAATCTGAGATGCCCAATTCCCTCCTTTTGTTGTAGACTGAGCTTAGCTTTTTAATTCTGACTTCTGAGGTTTCTCTGGGCTTTGAGCACATAAAAGTTCAAACCCCATAAATAACAAGAACTCTTCATGGCAAGTAAGCAAGAAAAACAAAACAGCAAACCAAGTAGTAGAGATTTTTCTTGTTCACTACCTAATTTTTCTCCTATCCTGATCCAAAATCAGGTTCTCTGTAGGAACAATTTGCTCACAGCCCTTGGGCAAAGTCCTAGTGTGTGCTCATTTTCAATCATTCACTTTAGAAATTCCCCTTGCCTTGTGCTGAGCAAGCTTGTCCTTGTCATTTCAGCTCATGTTCTGTCATTTGGCTTAATGTCTTTAGAAGGAGTACAATGCTTTGATTGAAAAAGTCATTTTTATAGTGGGGATGTACTAAATGAACATGGGGGAGGATTCATTATGCTGAGAAGAGCAGGCAGAAGACCTTGACTATATTTCCTCCTCCCTTCCCATTTTAGGGAGGTTAAAAGGTAGGGAGAACTTCAGTATCGAGAGTTGGAGTTAACCTGCATAACTATTTTGCTGCCTACACTCTGTTGCAGAGTTGTTTATGAACTCTAAAAAAAAGCAAATGCTTCTGGGTTGATGTGGTTGAATTTTGATTTGAATCTGAACTGCACAAGTTGAAAGTTTTGTCTGGATTTCAGATAGGTGCGCATGCAGAAGAATTTTTTTTTTTTTTGTTATTGTTTTTTTTTTTAAATGTCAGTTCAATTCTGAAAGACAGAATTATCATTTCAGCAAACTATGTTACAAATACCCATGAATCATATGCAAAAAGACAATAACCAACTTTGTTCTCTCTTTTACCCTCAAACCATCCTCAGAAAGAGGAGTTTACAGCAGTGGACTAGTGAAGGAAAATTTTCCTAGCTCAGGAAAAAGAATAAGATACTACATAGGTACAAGGAAGAAACTTCTGGGAAAGTTTAAATTGATATTGGAACTTCATCCTTTCAGGCATGTCTTTGCAAACACACATATAAGCATAAACAAAGCTCTGGCAGGTAGCTTGCAGGATCCAACACCAAGTTACATGATCTGGCTTTCCTGAAGGCTACACTGAACTTAGCTAAATTCAGATTAATTTAGATCTATAGCAGAATAAGTTTGAAATGGGTCAGAATTTCATTTCACTTAGTATTCAGATGTTCCTGCAAAGCATGAGAGTCTCTAAATCGTCTTGGTGAGCTCAGAAGAGTGAGCCTTCTCCCTTTAGATCTGTTGAATTTACCATATTTACCTTCATGCAAGTACAGCTTAGGTTATGGTGTTTTTCCTTAACTTCTGCTTCTGGCCTTAATAATACCTTTTAATACTTCACCTACTAATAGCAGAAAAAGGTGGGAACCGAGGTCTTCCTTCAAATGTACATTTTTGCAGAGATGTCTTCAAGACCAGTATGATAATGTGCAACAAACTGCAACAAAAAAATGAGGGTCATTGTAAAGCTTGCTGTTCTCTATTCCTTTCACAAAGCACATTCTCTTGCTCCTGCCCTCCTACTGTACACAGAGCAACCATCACAGATGGATCAAGAGGTCAAAAAGTCTTACCATCTTTCAGCAAACCGTTAATTAACAGCATATTAGTGTTCTAAGTCAGACAAACAGAAGAAAATCTTGTGAGTAGCAAAATACTTTTCCCTTTTGATTACCCCACATCGGAAGTCATTTACAAATGGCTAAGCAGAAGGCCAGTTTTTCATGAAGGCTCAAAATAGGGCAAAACTTCAGAACTCTGAATTCACAGCAGACCTTCATCTTACAGCCACTCTGTCCCAGCATCTTTTATGTGTAAACAGCAAGCACGAATTCTTAACTAAAACAAAACATTACACTGCACGCATAATTCCTCCCTTGGGGAGTGGAAAAGAGAGGACAAATTACATGTGACAGATGTTAGCAACATCACTTAACACACTACTGAAAGACATTTAGGATATATCAGAAAGGTATAGTGAAATGTTGAGAAGTACCTGAACAAGTTCTGAATGAGAAACTTGACATACAAACTCCGGAAGAGCACGGTACTCTTATGGTTATCCTACTGCTGGTTCCCAGAGGAGTTTATTCAGAGCTGACATATGCTTTCATTCAGGTCACTGCACTGTGTCATGGAGATAGGGGTTTGGGTAGTATGAATGTAGGCTATGCTTCGTCTACAAAACCCTCATACTCCCCGGCCCTGTTTGGTATAAAAAGCAGATTCAGTGAGCGATTAAGACATCTAAGGTGAGGTGTTTACTTCTGCACCAGATGTGTAAGTTCCCACTATACTCAAAGGAGCTCTAATCAGTCACTGGAATCTGGATAATGATTTGCATAAGTGTAGATGTTTATTTTAGAGGTGCTTGAATTGTGCTCTAGGCTGCACTAATTAGGTGTGCTATTCAGTTACCTAAAAATAGTCATGTGGTGCCATTTGAGCTGCTCTGATACAACCCACCTGCCCTACAGATGCTGCTTCAGAGTCATATGGATCACCTGTAAACCCTTAGTCAAACCTACCAGTCCCAGATGGATATTTGGGGAACTGAATCAAACCCTGGCTGCCCACTGCCTATCATGGAAATTGAGATTCCTTGCTCATGTGTCAGCATCCTCACACAGACACATACATGTCATGACCTTAATCTTATCTCTTCTCTCACTATACCAAGCCAAGATGTAAGCACAACTTTGTCCCATGCTTTCCTTACGCCTCAGGTTTCCACCGCATAAAATATAGGCCCAAGGATCAGAAAAGGAGCTCTGCTGAGGGACAAGACTTGTCTGATTTGCCTGGCAGTGGGGTCTTGGGTGAGTGGGTGCCAAAGCACCTGCAGCCCACTCTACACGTAGCACAGCAGATTATCCGGGGCGGATGAGAAATGTCAAATCGAGCAAATATGACGAGGAAAGAGCCTTAGAGTGCCGAGACAGTTGCCACCATCAAATGGTTAAAAGAAAGAAGTGAACTATAAACCGATCAAAGAGTATTCTTTATGGTCTACACTAGTATTTCTTGATAAACATTTCATGAGTCTTGATGCACACTTTGCACACTGTGGTACCATGTGCTTTGCCCGCTTTTTTTTACAACATGTTTTTACCCAACATGTGCTTATGTTACCTAACACCTGTTTCAGCTGTGCATACACTATGAAGTATTATTTTCCTGTAGTTAATATATACCTCATTTAATAAGTTAAATTCAGTAATATATACCTCATATGCTTTTCTTACAGTAAGTAGAAAACATGGATTAAATTTTCTAGTTGTCTCTATGACTGGCTGGAGAAGTAATATTGAATAGCTTCACTACATTGGTTTAGGTCCTCAGCGTAATGTCTATGAATTGCATAAAACACACTGGGGCAATTCAGACTTCTTGTGGCCCACTCTGTTCTCAACAGCTGACAGGTACAAGAAAGGTGGATGGGAGTGAGTTTCATAAGTCATTCTGGTTGTGGCAGTTTGGCTGTATTAGTTCTGTATTTCCTTGTCTCATGTGCAACAGGGCTAATTCTTCCCAAAACTGTCCAGACTACATTGTATGAGCAGTACTGTTTATCTGGTTAAATCTCGTTCAGTAGGGTAGCGTTAGACCTACTGCACACTTAAAAGTGCAAGGTCACGTGGCAGAGGAATTGCTGATATTATGCTTCTCCCTTGCACTGGAGAAAGGTGTATGAGTGTTTTCCCAGAAAAGCTGAAGACATTTCTTGGGTGATTAGAACACAGTAGTTATTTCTGTCTATGGATTTCTGAAATAGTAAGTAACTATTGCTTGACTTGAGGTCTCTGTAGTCTGATGTTCTTCTCTGAAAAACTAAAATAATATTATCACTCTACTATCTCTCAGGGCTGTCATCAGCATCTTGAAATCCAATTTAGAAGAAAAAAGGCTCCAAACCTCATCTGGCTCTTCCTGAACATTTCTCTACTTTAGCCATCATATTTTTCTACTTAAAATGAGCTGTTTTCTTCCCCTTGTTTCTCTTTCTAGATGGACAATGGGAGGAAATGACTGTTTGTATGTACTTGAGAAGTAGCAAAAGTGTCTATCCAGAAAATGCTGTTACCATTGCAGAGAATTTTTCCCCTTTGTAGTACTAGCTGCCCTATGAAACAGCAACAGATTCAAAACTGCCCTTTTAATATGACTGAATCCTGGTATTGCCTTCAGACATCATACTTTGAGGGAAGAGAGCAAAATATTTGGAGTATTATCATCCTGTTGTAAGTGTGGGAGCAACTAATATCTCCAGTGGACTTTTCCTGTGCGTTCTTCTTTTGGGTGTTCACAGAAGGCTTCTGGTAAAATAACTTTTCAAACTCTTAACTGAGTCTGTTTTGATTTCTTCAGGTGAGTTGAAGTGGAATGACAATTGCAGGGGAGTATCTGCTGGCAGCTCATAAACCAGATTATGTTTGAAACCTGCTTCTGTCTGCTGTTTGCCGCCTTGTAAGCACAGGGAGGATGAATCTATTCCACCATGTCAAAGCAAGGCTTTAGTGATATCAGCAGCTAAAAAAGTGATCAGGAAAAAAATACGAGAAAATTAGAAGTCACTGATTGGAGAATAAAGGGCTAAAGGGCTTAGATATGTTTGAATCATTTCCACTAAAAAAGTTCCTAACTACTTCTCCCTAATACAGGTGATTCACTGCCATTCGACTTTTCAGCACTATTAATGCCCCGTTTAAAATATCCATGAGATGGATTACTGTACTAAATACTTTACAGTACTGGGTTTACGGTCAGGATTTAGTGCAAAGCTTCTTTCTCCTATAAATCATGCTATGAATATTGATTGTGGTACCTTCTACTTATCTAAAAGTTTTATGAGGCTTTAAAAAAAAAAGTACTGACTCTGTTTTGGTGGGAAAGATCCTTTCCCAGAAACTAATCTGAGAAGCATCTCTAATATATGCCTATTCAGTGTTTATATAGTTAAGAATGACTTTATAACAAAGTGCTGCCAGTCCAGCCCAATTTATTATATGCTATACAAGTGTTAAACTGCCTTAAATCAATAGTTAAGAAGACAGGAGAGTCTTGGTGTGCAATAAGTCATCATTTTAATGAAATATAGATTATTCCAAGACTATTAAACAAGTGGTTGGTGTCAGGAAAATTGTTCACTTTTTCAATGCTAAACAAAACCATCTGTTTTAATGGAGTAAAATCAATAAGCAGCTGAGACCTGCCATGTAGCTTGAATGCCTAAGTAAATGTATAGTTAGAACTGTCCATTGATAAGTAGATTGGTTACTGCTTGCATGTCCTGGTTACTAAAACTGATTAAAGGAAATGGTTTAAGTGGAGCTGGAAAAAAGGAAGAAGCAGAAAAAAAATGTCTTGCGTTAACCACTTATTTTGCTTGACAGAAACTTTCCAATCCTTTTTTTCAGAAAATATTTTCCAAACTGCATAGATATTGGGGGCTGAGGATAATTCAGGCGTGGGGGAACTATCGCAACTTAGCAGTTGAATTGAAGGAAACTTAGGGACCCCCGAGAAGAAAGTAATTGAGAAGGTTGCCTCAGGTTACAAATAATTGGTTTCCAATAATGAGCACAGTTTTACTCAACATTTTCAGGATTATCTTAAAAGAAAAAAGAAAAGTCTAAAACTATAGCAGGGTTGCAAACTGACCTCCCATCCAACAAAGAAAAAAAGGTCCATTCTACATCAGGATGAAACGAAAGCCTTTAGCCCTTATTCTGTGAAAATACCTCTTCCTTGGACCAGAACTCTGATAGCCAGAGTGCTAAAGCAGGCTGGAAAACCCAGGGTGAAGTGTCTGTTGAAAAATTAGGCCTTATATTTAGGATGTTTGTGGTGAAAGCTTTAGAGCACTTCGATATTTTACAGCTTCAATAGGATTTCTCTCATTTTCTCACTTCCTCTTCATAAAGTAATTAAAAATTCACTTAGGTAAAGAGAAAATTATTTTATAATATGAATTTAGGGCATTCAGCTAGAATTCAGAAGACTTTGATCTGAATCATATTAAGCAGAAACTTGAAATGATGTCTCTCATGGCTGAATACATTGACACTTGGGCAGTTAACTAACCATAGATCTTCTTTGCTTTGATCATTTCTATCGTGAGGCTGAGAAAATTCCCACTGCTTTCCAGCACTGGCTGTTCTTCATAAAATTTCCACTTGGAAAAAACAGAATTTTTCAGTGAAAGCTCAGCTCCAGATTTCCCAGTCTAGCTATGGTTCACTAAATCATATCCCATCCTGTTTCTTCCACCACCAGCTTCTGTTGACACTGCCTGCTAGTAAAGCGTGTTTCATCAATGAGTCTCAGAGTTGCTGTCACTTGGCAAATTGTGACTCCTGAAGGTACACAACAGAAAAGCTCCTAAAGAGAAGGCATTAGGCAAATGTCTCTATCTTGGCCCATTGATTTATATACATATCACAATAGGACATTAATTCTTCAGTTTTGTCAGGTTCCATTTGCAGCTGGTTGTCTCTGAACACAGTTCAAAAGCAGTCCCTGACTTGAAGGAAAACTGAGATTTTTATAAAATATCCTTGAAGGCAAACACCCTGAGTTTTGAGACAATTGTTAATGTTGGTAGCTAAAGGTACCTATCTTGCAAATCATTTGCTTAAATATAGACATCTAGTGCCATTTGGTATGTCCTAAAATATTCCACATCACCAACCAGTGACTGGTCATAGATGCAGGAATAATAATTCTTAATAGGAAAAATATTCATTAATCTAATGTAACCAGTGAATGGACATTGTAACATTGCTCTTGTAAGCAAACCTGGAAAAGTCTCTCCATAGAGTTCAGTTAGCATGTTTAAAAGATCACTTTAAAAGTTCCAGAAAAGTCAAGACTACATGACCTTCCATAACATTTTTTCTGCTTTTTCAGTTATTGATGAAATGAATATAAAGCAGTACATAAACACATAGCCAAACAGCTCTTTTCTTTCTTTCTTCTTTTTATTTTTTTGCTTCCATATTATATCACTATATTTTTAAATTAAGCCCAGCAGGTAGGAAGATCCTATACCATTTTCAAATAAGATCATTTGTCCCTGCATTACGGTATGTTTCTTTATATGATTTCTTTCTGGGCTTAGCCCTGCTGCTTTCTGAAAGATGAGTTAAAGATCCTTTGGAATAAATCCTAATGACTACCTAAGTAAAGGCTTTCTACAGAGATCTGTGCAGTTATATTTTGCTTTTTCCTGACATCTAACTCTGAGACATCCTTATCCTGCAACATAGATTTTTTTTCCCCCCTTTTTCTTCTGATATACTCTTTCCTCTCATAAAAGGCATTTTACTTATAGCTGATTGCCTTCAGCAATAATGGCATCTTGAAAAAATAAAGATGACAAAAATACATTGCTCGAATTTCATATGGCAGTAGGTACAGATTGAATACAGGAGACAAAGTTCTGCCAGGTGTTTATGTAGAGAATAAAGATAAAACTTCTAGTTCTTCCATCATTTACCATGCTCAAGGACTGGGCAAAAACTTTTCTTAGAGGGCAAAGCTGATAGTAAGGGAATAGCCCAGCCAGTTCTGGGGCTGGGAGAGGTAACAAGAACCCCAGTGCCCGTTCAGCTGCAAGAAGATACTCTGCTGCAGGGTCTGCAAGCAGAAATCTGTTCTTTGAAAATTACCTCTTCTCCCTGTCTGTTTTCTTGCAGAGGCTCTGTGCTCTGAACAAAACCAGATCAGATGTTTTGAACGCGACAGGACTGATTAGGGTAGTCAGTTTTTCCTTACTTGTCTGCTTGGCTGGAGAAAATGAGGGTAAATTCTTGTGTCACAGTTGTCACCAATTACTAGTTTCTTTACAGAGTTCTAATAATAATATTCCTTTGTCCAGCAGAACAGCATTTCAGCAGCTCTTTGTTCTTTCATTTTATGTATTTGACACAACATGTTTTACTCCAGTTAACTGAGGTGGAATATGAAGTTAACACTGTTAAGGACACACCCTTTTTCATTGTCCGTGCATCACATACTTCAAATTTACTTTAAAAAAACCCACAAACAAAAAGCATAATTTTTTTTCTCTTCTGTATGACTTTTTCTTTTTTTAACCCTAAAGTTCAGTCTTGTATTGCTGATAAAACAGATTAGAACAAAGAGTCTATGGATAGTACAGAGTGAGAGAAACTCAGGCAAAGGAACATTGTGGAATTTGGGAACTGCTGCACTGGAAAAACATCTATGGTTCCCAGACAAAATAGGGTTTATTCATATGTTTATACCCACATATCTAGCTTTGTATAGTCTTACTACTTATTTTCTTCATTGACTTCTTACCCTGTGTCTCTTAGGTTAGGCACTCAGCTGAAGATGTGAGAAATTGTTTTTCATGCCTTTTCTTGTAATGGCGTTTGAGGGTGTATGAACTGCTTCATTTCAGGTAAGAGCTAGCTTGAAGTCCCAGATTAATCTTGAATCAAATCTGAAGTAAGCCTTCTTACAACAGTGGCAATAGCTTTGATCTTTTATTATTTTTAGTCCTTGAGTATTTCTGCTGGTTTGTAACCCGAAGAACAAGCAGGGAAGTAGCCATTTATTCTCTGTGTGCTCTGTCCCATTGAACTAGG
Source organism: Pelecanus crispus (assembly GCF_030463565.1). NCBI lineage: Eukaryota > Metazoa > Chordata > Aves > Pelecaniformes > Pelecanidae > Pelecanus > Pelecanus crispus. Next base: position 169,094,546 of record NC_134644.1, on the reverse strand, counting down.
TGCAACTCCTTACATGACAAAATACTTCCTTCTGTGTCCAAGGATGGTGTATTAATTTACAGGGGTTCCTCAAGACAAAGATAATACAATAAAGAGATGACATACAAAACTGATGAGGAAGGTCTTGGCTGTTTGGGTTTTTCAGTTTAGGGGTTTTTTTTGGGGGGTGGATTGTTTTGGGGAGCTTTTTTGCTCTCTTGTTTTGTTTTTTATAGCAGCTTTTAGCCCAAGTGCAAAAGATGCAGGCGATATGGAGAGAATGAATCTTTTTAGAACCTTTCAAGCCTAATCTTTCTATTTCCTTCTCTTACGCTGGTGGTCAGTGTCTGTGTGAATTTGCCTTTGAATCCTTGTCAACTTGCAAACATGAAGCAGTGCTGCTTCCTGTGTCAGGTGCCCAGGTTGCATGTGGAACGGGCATGAAAACCATAATTTATATTTAGAGGACTGATTGCCATAGATGAACACTGCCAAATAGATGTGATCACTCAATGACCAAATGACATCAACTGTGCAGGGATATTCTGAGTTTCCATTCTTGAGCATTTCCTTTCCATGATACTGTTTTTTAGTTTTTCTATAGAAGTCTACAAATAGAACTGAATAAATAATTAATATTTTTAGTAGTGAAATACAGGATTGCTTTTAAAGAGATGAAAAAACCTCTATCTATGCTTCTATCTCCAGCAGTCATGATTCACTATGAAAGCAGGACAAGGACTGTTACTGTTCCTCACTCATAGTATAATGATAAATACTGACTCTTGAATACAGTGCAGTGTGTAATGGCTCTACCTTTATCATGTCTTAACTGTTGCACTGTTGCTTTGGGCCACTGTAAGCATGAAACTTTGATTTCTCCAGGGCTAACTCCACTCTCCATTCAAAAATGAAGAAATAAAACAAATAGCTAAAAATAAACAAGAAAAAAAACAGGTAGCCATACCTCCTTTTATGCCACTATAAGAAAGAAGGATGCTTCCACCCTGCCTTCCCTGATAATGGTTCCTTTGAGAAAGCTTAGCTGAGACTAGAAAATACCTCAATAAGTAGATATCCTTCTGGGTTTTGCAACATTAAAGGCTGTAAAGTGATTTGTGACAAGTTAGAGCAGCTAGAAATGTGGGAAGCTTGAAGTCTGAAGCTTATATGAACAACACTGACTCATAAACAGAAGACATTATTTTCACTATCCTGACCCCTCAGGACTCTAGTTTAAATAGTAATTCTGAGCTTACAGGTTCTTGAGTTTGTTGTACATTCACCCTTAGCATTCCAAAGCAAGGCAATGTGTATAAAACACCATATAAATTCAATTTCCTTGTCCAGCGTACAGAAGAATGGACATACATGCCCAGAAGAAAGGTCCATCTATCTAGAACCCTTCATATGTCCAAAACTAACCAAAAAAGGGATGTTTTGTGAAGAAAAGAGGAAAAAGGTGTTGTCACTGCAATCCTGTGACACTGCCCTCCAACTTCCTGAAGTCTGTGCCTCAAGAACTCTTTGAATCCAAGGTTGTATCTTTTTGAGATTAAATACAGATGTTGTCCCTTCTTTCTTTTTCCACACTGTTGTTCTGCTCTGGTCAGGAAGCTCATCAGTAATGTATCTGAGTTCTGTTTCTGTCAGCACTCTCCCCAAACATCTTTCACCATTCTATCAGACTCTCAGCATCTCATGAAAGGTTTCTATTTGCCTAAGAAAGACCCCCACAGCTTTCACTAGGTATTGGAACATGGGGACAAAGGTCAACTTCAGGTTTTACACCATAGCTTTTGGTGCCAGAACAATGCCTCAATTAACACCTCTAAAAAAGCAGGACATGAGTTCATATCCATTTTAGTTGTTAGGCTTACTTTTTAGAAATACTTTGGCATACGTGATGAATGAGCATGTTAAGAAGAAATAGATTTTCAGATAAGACGACATTTTAGCTCCCAGTATGAAGGAAGATAATTTAAATTCTGTGATGCATGAATCAGTGCACTAGAGGTATACAAATGAAGAGAAAATTGGGTCAATCTCCCACCCTAAAATCAAGTTAAGCAGCTAGACAAAGATGTATGTGAACAAATTGTTTAGCAACATTCACCCTTTTGAAGGAGGGCCTGCTTCATCATTTCATTGTGCCGTCTTTGTCCTGGGACATCTGCTGAAACTGCAGTTTCAAAGATGTTCCTGCTGCAAAAGCTTACAAGGCAAAACATGAGAGTAAAACAAAAAGAACACGAGGAAGCAGTAAATGAGAGAGAATTGTGTATGTAAAAAACTGTACATATAAGATGTTAAGAACTGCAGAGGTAAGTCCTAATTCCTCACAATGTGGTTTGAAAGCAGGTACAGACTCCATAAAATAGGTGAATGATGTTGATTTTATTTGACACACTGTTTTGCAAATTCTGGAGAGAAATGTGCTCCAGATTGTGCCTGTTTACAGAGTACATAGCCTACATGCACCTCTGGCTGGGGAACCACTGTATGATAGAAAAATAATAGAACAAGATCAAAAATTTCAATCTTTTTAAAAACATATTCTTTATTAAATAAATCTAAACACAATATCAGTTTTCAGATATGTTCAATGTTGACTGAAATATTTTGGAGAGGAGAGGAGAGGAGAGGAGAGGAGAGGAGAGGAGAGGAGAGGAGAGGAGAGGAGAGGAGAGGAGAGGAGAGGAGAGGAGAGGAGAGGAGAGGAGAGGAGAGGAGAGGAGAGGAGAGGAGAGGAGAGGAGAGGAGAGGAGAGGAGAGGAGAGAAGTTCAAACTCAAAAAGGCCACTTCTTTGGGATCCAAAATACCAGGGCATTTTATCTTACCCATATACAGACAGTAAATCAATTCTTCTTTTCTTGTCTTTTTGATCTTGGTGGCATGTGAGTGTAAATCTCTATTACTATCATTCTTTACTAAAGTAACCTTCATGCTATAAAGAATGACTGGTTCCACAGATATTTGCTTTCCTTATATGGACGTCAGTACATTAATTCATTGATTTTGAATAAAATGCACCAGCTTTTTGGAGGCTTCAGAGGTTGGTTCCACTTCACTGACATTATCTTTGGCCTTGAACAGAAAAAAATTCCTCTAGATTCATATGAATTCAAGTAAGATAATGTACATTTGTCTCATAAGTCTCATCCAATAGGTTTAAAATATGTATTTTGAATGTTTTCTCTTTGGCAGAATGTGATTTTCACTGGTAAGAAGTTAAGTATTGATACAAGTGGAACACCACTACATTTAATTTAAACATGAGCACTTTTTTTCTTTTTTCTTTGCCTAAGAATACAGGTCAATGTAGTAGGAAAGTAACTGATACTTAATGGCATTATCTGAAAGCACACCACCAGTAGAAACATAGCATGGAAATAGGTATTTATTTTTGTAAAGATTGTCTCCATTTTGAGTATGGCACACAATAAAGATGTTTTTATACAGAACCTTTCACACAAAGATTTTTCTCTTGTTCACAGTTACTATTTAATCACTAATGGGCATAATAACGTTCCACAGCTCAGTTTAACCTTCTGACATCTCCATTTGTGAAATATTTAGAAGAGCTAAAATTAATTGAACTACTCATTATTAATATTATCTATAATTTCATTCCCTGTCTCTTTAGCAAATTGTAAGTGAACCTGTCTTACTTTCTTTCAGTAAGCAGTTAGAATACAAGAATAATTTAGCCAGATCGTTTTCATACTAATTTGCACATCAAAGTATTTCCTGTTTGTGTTGTGTTTTTAGTTGTCAGTTACATGAAATTTTATCTGCCGTTTGACAATATAACTGAAATTTATGAAAGAGAATAATAACAAATAAGTGCGTAATGGATACTGTGTATTGGATGCACATTTTGGCAATAATACTTGTTAAAATGCATTAAGCTTTTGAAATTAGTGGACTTGTTCATAATAAATCACTTGCCTTGATAATCACAAAAAGCTAATCACCAACAACAGGCAAACATAATATGATACCTAAAATAGGAAGTGCTTTCATTTCTTAAAAAGTATGCTAGTTTTTATTTTTATGTTTTGAAATGTTTTAACATTCTTGCAGCTTCAGAGAAATAAAATCCTTGAGTAACATTTGTAAACAGTTTGAATCCTGCTGTTGAAAGAGTCTGTACAATTAATTAATCACCTTTCAGCAGTGCATGTTAGCATTAACACATTAAATGTCTTATGACAAAGCCTGTCTTCTCAAGAGTGGCCATAGAACATAGCTCTGTCATTAAGTATGTCATAGGCAGATTTCTTGATAAGACTCACCTTGTCTGACTTTGGACCTCTATCTATGACCTAGCTATCAAAACTTTTTTGTTTATTTGTTGGGTTTTAGTAGTTAAGGGAGAGAAATAGCCATTTCCAGATAGCTATTCACATAACCTGTGCTAGAAACAACTGCCTTAGCAGATGGGAATCTCATCCTGCAAATGCCTATTTTCCTACTGACTGTAATAAAGGATTCAGCGAACTACCTCAGATACAGATGTCTACAGTCAAGTAGATGTCTAAGTGTAGGAATTATGAATCTTACTCCTTTTGTTCTGGAAAATCATTTCACACAATTTGCCTGACTGATATCTGTTCTGTTATGAGACAAGTAATTCAACTACAGACTTTGATGACTGTAAACGACCATTACCAGAATGAAGCAGGAGCAGGGCTCCACAGTCCTTAGACATGGAAGGACTGGCAAGTTTGCAAATTTGCTGAAAATCTGCAGACTTAACCCCGAGTGTTAAGAGTATCCTCAAGGTGATTCTCCATGTGTGAATGGGTTAAGCAATGAGGATTTGCAAGAACTATTGACTGCAAGGGAATAATAATAATAATAAAAAAGGCAGGATAAGAAAGATTTTGTGAATAGCTTCATTGCTTTGAGTGCCCTATTTCACCTACAGTAGGAATTTGGAGCTGGTGGAGAGCCAGCCATATGGATATGAGGAAAGTTATTCCTTTTCTATGCTCCTGAAGACCTTCTGACTCATAGGTAGCTTGCAGGGATCTATTTTCTGTGCCATTGCTGGAGTTAGAAAATTATATCTGCAAAAGAATTGGCAGAGTGAAAGTCTTTAGAAAGAGCATGAAAGCTCCTTAGTTTTCATGGAGAAATTTTCTTAGGCAACCTTTGCATCTTATGTTTGACTTATGCTTTGATAAAATTCAATTGTGAGATTTATCTCTGATGTTTGTCGGCTTGTGAAATGTGATTTTCAGGTAATTTTGACTTACTGAAGGTATTCTGTATCCTTTCAAGGGCAGCAAACCTGTATGTAAGACAGAAGGGTTTGTCTTTAAGATTTGCTAACTCAGCACAAAAGGAACGTGTTCTCTTCCAGTGAATCACAATCTGCTGTCTGGAATTACAGTGTGCCAACAACTTTCTCCTTGTAAGTCATATCAGAGAACTGAAACACCTTTTCACTCCCAGAATCCTCCCTGCTGTCTCTACACTGTTCAGCAGTCCAGTTCTCAGGAAAAAGCAACAAAAAGTATCTCAATAACTGCACCTCTTAATGCTGGTTAAGTTATGGACATCAATATTTTAATCAGAAATGTTTTCTGCCATGGGTAAGGGAACATAATTAAAAATAGCTAAAAGAATTGAGGTTTTAATTTAAATAATTTTACTTTTAACTGAAGAAAAAATGAAAAAAAAAGAAAACAGGGAAAAAAAGAATAATAATCCAACTGCAAGTTTCGACAAAGTCACTTTAAAGCCTCCTTCACATGCTTCTCAGGAGAAATTTTAGTGAAGACTTCTCCCCTGAGAGATGAAATGTGCTAGACTGCGACATGTACCTTATTTTCACATTTTGTCATGGTTTGTAATTTAGTGTGTCATAGATAATTGAAAAAAATTTGTAGATGGTAATTAATTTTATTTAAGGATAGTCTAATTTTGTGCTCCATGAATAACACTAACAATTTTATAAATGGGTAAATATGAATAATCCTAACATGATCTTGTAAAAAAACAATATAAATATCAGAAAACAACAACAAAAAATCAATGAATGATCTTACAGCAAGCAAATTAACGTATATCAAGTATCTTAATACAGAATTAAATACTATTATTTCTCTTTGTAGACCAGTGTTATCTTGTATCTCTTCTCCCAGAATGTAAGCTATTTGCTGATTACCAGGGAAAACTGTTACTGTTTGAAATTGCAAAAACGTTTCAACATACCAGTGTAATCATTGTGAGAAAGTGTTAACAAAATCCCTAGTCAGAGCTTTACAACCAAATCTAAACAACATATATTGAAGTCCTTATGAACTGGGACCTGCTGCTTCTTGAACTGCCTTGCTCTAGAAAATGACTTTAAGGAGTTGCAGAATACTGAGGAAGAGGGCAGAGAGCAAGAGCCTTCCTCAGTTTTATAAACCTCTCATTGTCAACCTTTCATTAGCTCAAAACTGACACAGGCTGCCTTGTTAATACTTTCGGTTCCTGGGGAGTGATCTGCGCTGACAAATGCCATAGCACTGCAATTCTCCTTAGCTTGGTACTTACACTGTCTTTGTCTTTGTGGTGAAATGTTCTCAGCAAAGCTTTAAAACGTGGATTTTCAGTTAGTCTTTTATTCAGTCAGTTTTCTGAGATACTTCTTTGGCTTCATTGAGTTTTAACAGGAGTGAAATACTATTTCAAGTAAGTTCGGACAGCCTTTATTATTCATATAAAAGTCTTTCTGTACCCAGTGTAGGCTTTTCAGACTTAAATGATCCTTAAAGTGTGGGTTTGCATTTATATAGCAGAAGACATGGGCATTTTTCTTTAACAACACAGGTCTTTGCTTTTTCAGCTGATGAGGAAGACCCAGAAAGCGAAAGATGCTAGCACTTAGATCATTCAGGTGGGAATTAATTGTTAAATTAAGAAATGTAAGCACTGGAATACCAACTTAGATTTCCTGGGGACATTAAGCTTTCCAGTCTTACCAATGTTGGTTAAAACTGACAAATATGGTGCAGAACCTTTTTAGAAAGGAATACAGAAGAAATCTTTTTTATTATTATTATTATCTGGTGCATTCATATTGTGTAATGCTAATACTCTCGTATCTCAGAAGGGATAATGTCAAAAGAAAAGTTAAAAGGAGGGAAAAAAATTAAAAAAAAATACCCTCAGCTATACAGAATAGCTACCATTCAAGGAGTTATATAGACAGTTTGGAAGAGGCAAATAAAGACTGTGAATGCTATGAAAAAAGTATATACAGTATAGTATGACTATAAGAGTACCGAGCTGAACTGTGAACATGACAGGAAATCTTTTTCAAAGAGAAAATAATTAAACTGTGGAACTCATTGTAAGACTCTGCAGAGGCCAAAAATATAATTAAATTCAAGAAGTGATTAACCACTTCCATGAAGGAAAAGTCCATGAAGGGGTATTAAGCACAAAACAATGCATATGCGCTCTGGCTCCAGAACACCCTCTGTTAAAAAATGCCAGGCATCTGGAGATGAGTATTGTTCTTTTTTTCCCCTTCCTCATTTCTTATATTCAATGTCTAGCCGCATACTACATCCCACTGTCAGAATTTAAGATATTGATCTACAGACGGTTTACTCTCGCTCATTACATGGTCTGTCATGTTATTAATCAGCAGCGCTGTACCCCAAAACAGTCATCCCTATGCCTATTTCATTTACGGTGCTTGATCGAGTCAAAGTGTATTGGGAACACCTACGGATTTTGTCTCTGTGATAAATGGAGCATCACCTATTTCTTCTAAGATGTTGGCAGACAGGAACAACTTTCACTCTCATTCAGTAGCTGTGTTCTGAAAACTAGTTGTCCTGGGCATAGGAAACTGGAAAACCAGGACAGGAAAAAAAAGACAACTGGAAAACCAGATGTCCTGGCCTCTCATTGGCTCTCCAGGTGGCATGGAAAACTCAGATCTGAAGCTATCATCTGCAAGAGGAAATGCCATCGCGACCAAGCTATACGCTATTCTGTTGAGGAAGAGATGGAATGAATCTCTCTTTCCCACAAGTTGCTCTACTTTGGCATTCTTCCATACCTCCTGTACTCAGATCAAAGTCTTATCCACAGACATAAGTTAATAGCCCAGTGGTCAAGCTGCTGATCACACAGAGCTTGCTGAGTCTGCTTTCAAGCATTGCTAATATATTTTAGTCAACAGCTGATTAATGTTAAGTAAGCAATCATTAACTTGAACACAGGATAGAATCCCTTAGGATAGACTTGAATGTGTTGATGAAGATAGTCTTTGTGAAAGGTTTGAATTGAATACTCTCACAAGGAGGAGGATGCTCTGAATACTTAGAAACTCAGCTGGCTACTACCAGAAAGCTGTTGTGGGCTCTGAAACCTGATAAGAGGATGCTTTCTGTTTTGATACTTGGATGACAGAAACTAGAAACTTCCTGGCACGTATTTGATTAGCCTGAACATCACCTTTCATGTAACAAGAAACTCAAATATTAAATTTTTGTTATGATAGTCTGCTATCATTATGGGAGATAATTGCAGATCTCTCTTAACTTCAGTTAAGATATGAACTGGTCCATAATTAATATTAGAAGAAGGAAAAATAATAATCTTACTGATTCTGCTTTCTGTCAGTACTGAAGATAAACCTTCCCTACAGCTTTCATGGACTCAGTGAATCTGTTTTATCTCAGATTTCCAGTGCATTGATACCAGTATAACTGCAATGTTTTCAGTGGAGCTATTATTTATCTATTTACCTAGAATGCAAGTGAGATCATAAAAATACAATATATTTCCAGAAATTCCCATTAATATCTGGCAACTCTTCCTTTAATTTTAATGCCATTTTATTGTATTATATCTTTAAAACAGGATATATGTGCTTTTTCTTCATATGCTCTTTCACTTTAATTTAGGGCATGGGGGAGGAAAAAAATTCAACTATAAAAAGACATCCTGATCTAATTGTTTTTGTCCAGCTCTACTATAGATATTGACTATTGTGAATATTAGACATAATTATGTCTCTAATTAAAATTTTAAATAAATAAGCACTCTATATTGAAAGTCAAATTATAATAATGTGATTTTACTGAAGCAGGGCAAATACACAGTGCACTAAGTCTTGGCATGACTTATAAATGAGACTTTATGGATGACTTACCCTAATTTGAACAACCCAAGAGAATAAAGAAAAATACTGTAACTAGGTTTCTGTGGAGGGAAAACAACAAGATTCAGATTAGTGATCACTCTTTTCAACACTGACATTCCTACTTTGTAACTATATGCTGAAAAAATGCCTCATAACAAAAGTTGTTTTTTCCCCTTGCATGTTAAATAAACCTTGGTTTCTTCTCTCACTTAATGCCCTTATTTTCATTTCTGTATGTTTATTCCCAGCTCTTTGTAATTTGCTTTCAGGAAAAGCCATTCTCTTTAATGGGATTCTGAAAAGCCATTGTGGAAATAAGAAATAAAATGTTTAAAAGCATGAATCCTGGAGATAAACACAAGAGACATGTACAGATCTAAAAACTGTAGATCAAGCAAAAGAAATTGTGCTGACAGTTGCTTCACTGATAGATATTTTGGCTTCAAAATGCAAAACATTAAGGACCATATATTCCAGATGTCAGCTTCTTCAGGTTAAGTTTGTACTTATATTTTTTAGCTCAGTGTTCATATCTATTAGATGCAAGGTCAAAATTCCCCACTTTTTTGCAGGCTTATTTTCCAACCCCTTGCTTGAGAGATGTCCAGGAAGATAAGACTTGGGGTGGCCCTATGAGAATTGTCCCTTTCCACCTGCAATTAGAGGGAGTGCTGGGCAAGGTCTTCCAAGAAATGCCAAAATCCCTTAGTTTTGTGAGGCATCTTAGCTTTCATCATTCTCTTATTTCCATCCTCTCCAGGCTGAGTAGTCCTCTGGTGCTCCAGCAGGAATGTGAATCCAGCACCTGCACTGCAGACAACTGCAGTTGAATCCATAATTTAATTATTTACAGTCATTTGAAAGAGAATGAAGCTCAAGTTATAGATTCAAATATATAGAGACTAACATCACAGGAAGCAAGTCTGAGTATTCAAAGGAAGGCAGATATAGTGCAGAAATGGTAAATCAAGCAAAAGACAGGGCACTGAAGAGAACAGGACTAACTGGTATAGCAGGGGGGAGTATAGGACTGGAAAACTGATCTCCTGCCTTTTTTCTGGTGAGATCTTCACCTTTCTACAGCTGCTGGAAATGAGGTGGACTTTCAGATAATAGGGAATCTCTGGCAGTCCCTTGTAGAAGATCTTTTATGAAGAGCTAGTGATTTCAAGCAGGACCTGAATGTAGGTCATAGCTATGCAGATATCTGTATGTTAGCGTTAAGTGGCAGCTATAATAACCTCATAGCACTAGTATGCTTATTTGACTCTTGACTAACATGTAGTGAAGGTATGTGTCAAGTTGACTTGTATGTATGTTGGTGACCCCATATACAACTCCCTTGCTAACTCAGCCTTGGCATGCTCAGGGCCATCCACCTGCCTTCCACCTGTGAGACAAGACATAGTTTATGATCATGATTACAACAAAACTCACATACAAGTGAGCAGATATCCCAGCCTACGTGGCACCTCAACACAGATGGGATTCTGCACAGCATGCTGTGTAACCTGACAGAGAAGTCCATCCAGTGCTGACCGCGTGAAGGGTTCCCAACATCCAAGGGACATAAACTTATATAATCTATCTCCTGTACCTTCTACCCCTTTTTAAATTCCACTTTTATCTGTATATCAGTGTCAAACAGTTATATTCCAGCATCAGTGTCTATACCAGTACATGATAACATCTCAAATAGTACTAGAGTTTAGGCAACTAATTTGCAAATAGTTTAGTGAAGTTTTGTAAAGATATTTAGAGAAATAAAAGGGGTCTATAGTACCTATACTTTATTTAATTGACCGACTGAACTCCACTGATCACCATGGAAACTCAGACCTCCTAGCTCTGACACAGACTTAAATGCAGGTGTCTTGATCTCAAACTGAATGAGCAAAGCCAGCTATGAGAAAAGCTAGGAAAGACTAGAAAGTGGACTTGAGGAATCTGGGTGAGAAGAGAGTTTTCAGTAGGACACATTGGGCCAGAAAGTGAATTGTGAGAAATTAACATGTAAGAGCTCTATATCATCTTGTTACTATAAACAATTTATGTGAGTTCTGAAAAACTTCTGTATTGTCCAATTTTTATTACGCAGTGAATCACCTAAATAACTGACAAAAGGACACTGTAATTTCAGAAAGACAACTACTGGATCCTAAAGTGATAAAGAAATGCCAGTTTGTTCTCTCATGGAGAAAATGCCTTATAAAAAGTTTTTACTTCAGTTAAAGAAATGAAAACCAGCAATTAAAGCCAATTTATTTCACTGTCCTCACTTTGACGTCCTGGTTCCTAGGGGAGAGTCTAAACAAAATAACCTTTTTCTTGTTTCTAAGTAAATGAAAATACAGGCTAAAGCAGGAGAATGGTTATTTTTGCATGACTCCTAGTGTTTGTGCCATTTGGGAAGCTTGCAACACAGTTGAGAGGAAGGGAACACAAATGGAAACCATGCCTTAGTGGGTGGCACTAGGAGGCAGCTCTTCTGGACACTAATGATAAAACGATCAGGCAGACCTGTTCACAGATATTGAAAGGAACCCTTAAAAGTGACAACACAGACATCCCACACTCCAAATAGTCATGCTGTAAAATCAAGCAGAGATCAAAGAGGATGAGCATAGTCAAAACTCTGGAAGATGTTTCCATGGTGTGTGGGAAAGGAATAAAGCAAGATAAATATTTATCTAGCATAAAATCACATCGATCTTGAACTATTAGTATTGCTGAGCTTTAAAAAGTGAGAAACAGAAATGAGGAACTGGGGGAATAAAGCTAAAAATGTGTCAGCAGATATTTGGAGTAAGCAGAGGAATAAACAGATTAGTAGAAAAGGGAAGAAAAGTCTTGGAAAAAGTGGTGGATGAAAAAAATGTGTCATTCTTAAGATGTTACCATCTTGAAGGGAGCCATTGCTATGACAGATGTAAAATTTTCAGACAAAAGAAAAATACAAGAATTTATTAGGATTTGTTCCAAAGTGGTTCTCAACATAATTACTCCTAGAAATTCTCAGCTACAGACAAATAATATCCTTTGAGAATTGCTGAGTGTGAAAATGTGGTGTCTGTTGTCACTATAACAAGTAACTAAAAAAGGGGAATGACAAAGGAAAAGAAGGAAGCAGGGTGTTGATAATGGTTGGAAATTTCTTAAATCCATCTAAGCATACATAAAGTAGAACGAAATGCATCTGTCTTCTTTTTTTATTATAGGTTTTTAGATTAGAGAAACAAGAGGTCCCAACATGCTCCTTAGACCTTCATCCTGAAATAAAGAACAGTAAAAAATATAGCAACAGGCTTATATGTTGCAATAATAATAAAAATTAATGTGTGTATAGTAATTTTAGGATAATATTTTACATGAACTTTTGGGCTTAGTTCATTACTTTTTTATGTCAGTTTACAAGCTGCTGAAAAAAAATGAATTATTTAAGCCTTTCAGACTACTACTATTGATCTCCATAATGATGCATGGTCCATCTTCTCAGACTTTTTGGATGCAAAAAGTACCAGAAACCATAGAACAATTATTCTATGGAAGGCTCTTGTTGGCTATTTACGTTCTTGGTATTGAGCCAAGGTTCTCATACTATCTCTTTAAATGAACTTCTGCGCCGTATGGAAGCTGGTGTGCAATAGGGGTAGAATTCATCTTACCTATCTTGTAGGTGGATTCTGCATAGGCTTTTACATCCAAACAAGTTGTCAAGACTCCCTAGATTCCTTAGTCAATGAAGAGAAATAGGCAACTACAGGGGATGCTTCATCCAATCTGCTGAAGATGTCTACCTCTGAATGAGATGGATCAGCTTGTGTAAGTGCTAAGTCTTCCCCATTACCTGTCAGGGAGGGAATCTAGATAGCTAGTTCAGATGTAGACACCCATACTGTGGATAGCTGAAGAGATTTATTCCACCCTTCATGCCTATAGTGGATTGAGGAGTGGACCATGACACAGCTCTTCATTGCAACATGCTGAAGGTCAGGTCTGAGCTTACGAACATGCAACACTTTTGAATGGAAAACCTATTTCCTGCAGGGTAAACGGCATTGGTTTTGCTTACATCATCATCCACAGCACAGACTCTCTCTTCCTGCTCCAGAGGATCCTAAGTGGCAGCTGGTAAACTATACAATTTACAAAATGCTTTCATTCATTCCAGAGCTCTAAAAAATTCCAGTGAGGAATGGAAAACCTACTGACTTACAAAATTTTTACAGGAGTTAGAACTGTACACCTATGATATAGAAAAATCACTTCTTTTCCTGCTATTTTTCATGCTGAGATAAAGAGATTTTTTACTTAATTATCACATTACTTTAGACATAATTAATACATTGTGAATGTCTGAGGAAATACGTCTTGATCTGTGTTTGGTTCTGCAGCCAATAATCTTACTACTCCAAATCATGGAAAATTACTTCTATTTCTGTAGTTAAAGTATGTCTATCTTAACAATAGCAAATGCTTAGCATATTTCCCAGTGTCCCTCCCATCACCATGTAAAAATATTTACTTCAACTTCACTAATTTTTCATCTTCCACATTAATAGTGAGAAGCCTGCATGGGATAGAGATTTGCTGTCATATCAATGAATGACATACTTTACAATTAGGATACGTGAGAAACTGAAAATCATGACAATAGCAGAAAAAAAGTTCTCTACTACATATTTCCATAGGGCATCACCCTTTGAAGCAACAACGACATATCTCTGGACTAAAAAAAAAAAAAGAGTATGGAACATTCTCTCTTTCTTTTTTTATAGACAATTTAATTTATAATGAGGACTCAGTGAGCTTTTGTTCCTCTGTGCTGGATAATCTTTGCTCTTCAGTTCTTGTATAATTTCTGCTGAGCTTGATTTGCATTTTTTATATAGGCAAAATCTAAGCTACATAAGGTCACTTTCTGCAGGTGTTGTACGTGACATATAAGAAAACCTTGGCATCTGCTTTGTAAGCCCTTTTTTGCATCCCCTTGCATCCTTTTTGCAAGTCAAATTCTCAAACTTAGAGCAAAGCATCATTAAGTTCCTAGAATCATAGAATCATAGAATCATAGAATGCTTTGGGTTGGAAGGGACCTTTAGAGGTCATCTAGCCCAACCCCCCTGCAGTGAGCAGGGACAGCTTTAACCAGATCAGGTTGCTCAGAGCCCCGTCCAGCCTGACCTTGAATGTTGCCAGGGATGGGGCCTCCACTACCTCTCTGGGCAACCTGTTCCAGTGCCTCACCACCCTCATTTTAAAAAATTTCTTCCTTATATCCAGTCTAAATCTACCCTCCTTTAGTTGAAAACCATTAGTCCTTGTCCTTGGCCTTGCTAAAAAGATTATTAGCATCTTTCCTATAGGTCCTCTTTAAGGACTAAATGGCCACAATAAGGTCTCCGCACAGCCTTCTCTTCTCTTCTTCTTATACCAGATATATAATGTAAAACTTTCTCAACTCAGGCAACCCAAAACTTCATCCAAATGCTGCAAGTATGGCTAGCTTTTAAAATATATTTTTCATTATAGGCTTATTCTACAGTCAGGACTGTATTTATTCTATCATCCATTAAAGATGAGCAGACGCTGAATGGCTGGAATGGAGATCCTGTGTCAGATTATTAAAAACAACTCTGAAGTGAAGTCAAGACTCACTCTGAAAATTTTGAACGAACTTAAATTTTTACTCTTGTTCTATAATTAAACAAGCCTAAAACTTCTGATCCGCCATCCCACCTCTTCTGTGCTTCCCAAAACCTAGAGATGGGAGAGCCAGTGGGGAAGTTAAGCGATCAAAGAAAGTATTGATAAGACAGCTTGAAAGTTCATAAGATTTACCAATTGAAATGTGAGCAAAAAGGTACTTAATGTTTCATCATTCCTTGGGTTTCCATGTGGAACACGAGGAAGCATCTGTTTTTTCACTGCAGGCTGGACATCCTCTTTACAAGAAGCTCTTTTCTCGATTTACTTAATTAAGCATGTGGTGGTTTAACCCCAGCTGGCAACTAAGCACCACACACCCACTCGCTCACTCCCCCATGGTGGGATGGGGGACAGAATTGGAAGGGGAAAAGTGAGAAAACTCATGTGTTGAGATAAAGACAGTTTAATATGTAAAGCAAAAGCCGCACACGCAAGGAAAACAAAAAAAGAATTCATTCACTACTTCCCATCGGCAGGCAGGTGTTCAGCCATCTCCAGGAAAGCAGGGCTCCATCACATGTAACGGTGACTTGGGAAGACAAATGCCATCACTCCAAACGTCCTCCTCTTCCTTCTTCTTCCCCCAGGTTTATATGTTGAACATGACATCATAAGGTATGGAACATCCATCCCTTTGGTCAGTTGGGGTCAGCTGTCCCAGCTGTGTCCCCTCCCAACTTCTTGTGCACCCCCAGCCTGCTCGCTGGTGTGAGAAGCAGAAAAGGCCTTGGCTCTGTGTAAGCAATGCTTAGTGGATACTTGCCACCCTTGCTTTAAAGATGACAGAGGGTTATTTCCTTTCCTCATCAACTTAGCCTAAAGGGAAGTACAGCAACTTTAAGATTCTTTTAACAGAGGCAGTGCTGAAGGACTAAAAACAATGAGCCAAACAAAGTGAGGCCAGAGAAGGATGTTGTACTAATTTGAACTATTTCAGTTCATTTCACTGGCATGACAAATTTTTCCATTTCATTGCATCATTTTCCCTCTTTCTGAAAAAAGTTAAACTCCCTGTTGGTAGTTTTTCATGTCATGAATAAATATGTTTATTGCTGTTAGTTAACCATTAATGTTCAAAGCGCACCAGATGATATAAAAAAGTGCAGGCATAATCCTGCTTAAAAGAGCTTAAAGAATTATTTGTACATCTAGGAATGCAGCAGATGCTTCAGTCTAAATAAGGATTTGCCATTGCCAGAAATATAGACTGTTTAAAACCAGTTTAAAATACCATTGGTTTCCTTTTACTGGCAGTTGTGGAAGGTTCACGTTAACCATTTAACTGTTTAACCTACCAGGTCAGCCTGTCCCTTACAAATCACTTGTAACGGGGAGGAACATCAGATTCCGTCAGATTCCATCAGATGATGGAATATTTCATCAGCTGCTTCATAAACCAAAACAAAAATCATCAAAATAAGGAGGAAACATTCAAGTTCAATCTTGGGTGCACTAATGATAAAGGCAAATGGAGAGGGACTGGAATTTATTTAGACTCAATTTATTCTTTATACACATTAACAAAACTGTGCTGTTCCACCCCTTGTTTTCTTTTTGGTTTTTTTTCTTTCTTTTTTTCTTCTCCATTTTCATTTTCCTCATACGCAATTATCTAACATTATGTGTCTCAACCTCATTAAGCTTGGATTTGAGCTGAGTGTCTTGAGAAATACAGCAGCTCAGAATTAATGATGGCATACTGCTTAAAAAAGAAAGCAGACATATTGTTAATGATGACACATTGCTGAAAATGAACAGCAGTTCACAAGACGGATGGAAGCTTGAAATCAATGACAGAGCTTCTATGATTTGAAAGGGGCAAGTTCAGTCCTGCACACGTCCACTCTAAACTGCTCTGTGCAGCTTCTCTTCTGCTATCATCATATTTGATATGCATCATTACTTTTCTGATGCTGCAGTTCAGCATCTAATAGGGCATTGTGATAACCAGCAAGAATTACAAAGAAATATATCTTTCTCCATTTCCTTCCAACAGATGTATAAGAGTTTGGAGGATGGGAAAGAAGGGTAAGGATACCTGTATTTGGTATCTAAGTATTTTTATACTACCCATGGTACTTTAAGGGTACTAAATACTTTGTTAAGACTAAGGAAGGGGAAGGTTAGTGTTAAGTGGGGAGAAATAAAAATTAACAGAAGAGTTAATCTTACTATCTGTAGAGAGGCATGTTTTGTTGTTTAAAGAAATAAAAATAAGTAAAAAAAGAAAGATTATTTTTCAATATATACTCCCTCAGCATAGAAAACATCTTGATACAGGTATCAGTTGTTCTCCCATCCTGGTAAGTGCTAAAGCGAGGTATGTAGTAAAATCCCATATGTCTCTGCAGGATAAATATCCTCAGACCTTCAAAATCCACTTTTTCAATAGCAATCTGTATTATCTAGTGATTTTCTAAGGTGAGTAGGTTGCTTTACTGGATGAGTGGTCATCAGACAGTCTTCTGAGATTTTGCTTCTCTCCATGCTGCAGAAAAATGAAAGGAGTTATGTAAGTTCTTGACGGAGGATGCCTTTCCCTTTCATATAAGAATAGCTGTTGAGATTATTTAATGGAAGTAGTTGAGTTTCCACAACTTTTCTGTCTATTTTCACCCCAAATGGCATCAGCAGAACATTGTATTATATCCTGTGGCTTAATCAAACAGAGTCTCTATTATGCTGAGGAACTCTACACTGCCTTCCATTATATAATATAGCCATGCTCAAAGAAATCTTTAAAAATGTTTAAACACTGTCCAGGTCTGCACAAACCCCTCAATTTTATTTTTGACATAAAGATGTGTTAATCTTAAAAATTTCTCCTTTGAGCATATCCAAAACTGTCTGGACTTGGAAGAACAGAAGAGCTCAGAATCTATCTCATTTCCAGTGCTCAACTGATACAATAAGTCATAAAAGCTAGATTTCTTTCTGAGTCCCTCAGTGGGTTTAACCAGTTAAGATCTCTGATTTAACAACAAAAACTGTCAAATTTGAGGTCTTTACGGATGTACTAGAGCAACAGACTTCTTATTTTGTTTTTCTTATTAAGATGATCCCTAGAGGAAGAGAATGATCAAACAGTGGAGATGACTTCTTTGGAACAGCTTGAAGATGTAATTCAATGACGGCTTTAGCTAAAATATAAAAACTGTCTTCAAAGGAGAAAAAACACAAAGACTGAATTCCCATGATGACTTTCTTAAGCACTAAGGCAGGATGTCATGTTCCTTGCTGCAGTCTGTCTGGTCCACTCAACTGATCATTATAACGTCTTGCTGTAAGAGGGTATATGTGGCAGGTGAGTGGTTGCAGCTTGTTTCCAACTTGCTGGATGAATGTTCTGCAAATTGTAATAAGAAATATGTTTGGTGATTATGAAAGCTTTGACTTACTGCATGTTTGTGTTTTATATTCCTTTTTAGCTCTATCATCAAGGCTAAAGCTCCTCCTCCTTTCTCTTCCCTTCTCCATCACCCTTTTCAGCCCTCCTGAAGGCATTTGGATATCTCTGTCTCCTTGTGCTACCTGTATTTTTCCAGTATATCCTCAGCTCATTCTCAGTACCAACTCAGAACTGTGCTTTCTGGAGTTTGGCTACACATTACATTACAGAATGGTTTGTGTGGGAATAATAATCATCGAGCTGCTAGCCAAGTGGGGAAAAAAACAAAAAAGAATTCAAATGTTTAGTTGAAACTACTTTTAGTTGAAAATCTGATTTTTGCCTGTAT
This sequence comes from Pelecanus crispus, assembly GCF_030463565.1. NCBI lineage: Eukaryota > Metazoa > Chordata > Aves > Pelecaniformes > Pelecanidae > Pelecanus > Pelecanus crispus. Next base: position 169,075,960 of record NC_134644.1, on the reverse strand, counting down.
GTGGTCTTATTATGGGCTTTCTCAACAATCCAGACACTCCCTGTCATGAAACCTGTAGGAATTCAGGAGCTTGGAGATGTTTGTTCTATTAAAATGAGCTGAAAAGTGTCAATTAATCAAAGACATAAGATCAGACTGACAGACAGAAAATGGCTGGACAGGCAGATGGACAATGCGATTCCATAAAATCTGTTTCCTCAGAAAACCATGATAAGTCATAGCTGTGCCTGGATATTTATTGTCTAAATTTAGGAGCCTTAACAGTCAGCATACTGGTTGTTATGTGACTGGCTTTAGGATGTCTAGCTCTGTAAATGCATTGTAAAGGGAGTCTAGTTCCATGTGAGGCTCCAAGCACCTCAAAGTTGATTACTGTAGCATATTGAATTCTTTGTCTTGTTAAGTAATCTAAAATAGCTCATAATTACTTCATTCAAACTCTTAAAACAAAAGAAATAACTTTGAGACTCTTACCTTATATTTTGACTCCCAAAATTAGAAGTTTAAGGCCCATATCCTTCATTTTTTGGTGTTCTTTGGAAGGTTATCACCTTTAAACCACCCTTGGCCTAAAGAAAATATAAATATTCTGTTAATGGAATGTACAAAACCCTTGAAAACCAAATCAAACTTTTGGGTTTTTTTTATTATTATTATCACTCCAACAACCTAAATGATTTTGAACTGTCTGGTTAACTAAATTTAACAAAAATAAATACCCAGTAATCACTTTGAAAATTTTGATGGTGAAATCAGACTACATCTATGCTAGTAAATTAAACTGGGCAAAGCAATTCAACTAAGCACTGGATCTTGATCACCTATGTAGTTAAATAGCCAGAATATTCTTTGCATGGTTTTGGCCCTTGCCAATTAACAGTCTCCCAAATCCCTTTTTCAAAATGTAGTTAGTGACTTAGCACAGACCAGGGATCTTTTCAGATAGATATTTACAGTGGCCCTACTGTGAGGCTGACTTTAATATTGTGTACTACTAAAATTTAATATTGTGCAGTATTCTATACACAGACTATTCTATTCAAGCTGGCCTAAATGCCAGAGGAGCAGTCTTGTCCATGTTTCATAGAGAATATACACAACATAGAAGAGACAAAGTGGGTGACTGGATTAGTACAGTCAGAAGAGATCACTTAAACCTTAAGCAAAAACAGAATTTGAAGCAGAAAAGGCATCATGAAATATGTAAGGAAAATAAAAAGGAAGCCAGAAAGTCTAAAGAGAGCAGTAAGTGGCAAAAATGAAGTGGCAGGGAATAGGAACACTAGAATTAGCAGCGTAGGACAAAACCACTCAGAGACCTGACAGGGAGCTTGAACTTTATTTGAAAGATTGTATGTACCTTTTGTATCATGGAACATTATTTTTGTTTCACAGCTAGTCTGTTGCTTGACTGACAGAAACATAATTAAATCAAAACAACCAAGGTGGAAAAGAAAGGAACTGAAAACCTGAGATTTTAAAATAACAGATTCCTTTTTCCAAGCCTAATTTTACCATTTATGAACTATTCTTTTCTGCGTTAGTACCCTGTGGTTACATAATGTGTAGTGTTGTCCTGTTCATGAAAATGGTCAGCACCCTCAGCTAAAATCCACCCACTCTGTCAAGTGGACATACCTCAGATTCCTTTTCCCAAGTCCCCATTTGCCTGTTAAAAGGCCATTAGTGCCCAGGGAGAATTGCAGTCTAGCTGACTGTGGAGAATAGATGCAATTATTACAATCACAGACATCTTAGGCTTCAAGATTTTTCATGTGATATCCAACTTTTGTTGAGAAATTAAGGGGAAATTAGGTAAAGGCACGATTTGGCTGAACATCATGGAAAATTAACAAGATTTACCAGTTCACAGAACAGCACCTTTAGGCACATGGAAAGAATCCCACTGTTAGGAATGCCTTAATCTAGAGAAGGACTTTCTTTTCCTGTACATTAAACACTTTCAGAAATATAATAAAAATGTTGTCTTCCTTCTGCTTATCCCTTTACTGTGCATAAGATCTTCCAGATAAAATTTATAAAGCCACTATCTTCTTCAAAGTCCTGCTTCAAAACCTGGCTGCACTGATGACACTGGAACTTTCTCTGGGGCCATTGGTATGCCTTGGACCACCTGTGACAGCTAACAAATTTTAAATCACAAATGTGTATTATCGTATGGGTCACCCTATCTTGTACTCGTACTTGTACTACTATTTGGTGCACTAGGAATAGTGCAAGATGGTATTAGAAATAGCAACGGCTACGAACAGCAGCTTTGTCACTGTTACCTGTTGTGCTCTAAGGGGAATGCTCTGTACTGTGTACCCAAATTATGCTTTTCCACTGCTCATTTCTACATGAAGTTAATACTCTTACCTGTGTCTCTCTATTTCATTCAAGATCTGGAATATAGAAGAGAAAAACAAAGTCTGTGAAAATCTAGATAGACAGGGCAAACTGTGTTTTTTGGAAGAGTCTGGTGATTTCTCCTGGCATTGAAAACAACAGCTATGTTTCCATTGACTTCACTATGGGCACAAATATGCTTCTTTGTGTGATTCTCTGCCTCTTCCCTCCCTTTATTCATATCCATGATCAGTACCTTAAGTCATCCATATTCATAATTTATTGAGTACTTTATATCACAGACAGCACGTCTGCATCTACAATCCTATTGCATCGGTCCTACTGTGAAGACATTTTCTCCCTTTCAAAAATATAATAAAAATCACTGTCAGCTTATGCTCAATCACAAATTGTGCAAGCATGTCATGGTGTGACTGGAAATAATCCTTGTGGATTCACTGAACAAATTGCTGCACTTTTGTATCCTTCAAAGTTCACATCCTCTGAGGCCTCACAGAATTTATTTGCCACATGTACTCTTGCCCTCTACCCAGCTAGACATAGGAAACTAGTGTTTCCTTGCTCCCACCTGTCAGTGTTGCTACTGCATCTATCTACTAACATGAGTGGCATTGCGTTAGTAGGAGCAGCAGCACAGTTGCAATGGCAGGAGCTGTGACAGCAGAACCAGGAAAAACCTGTCTTAAGTATTTGACCCCAACCTGTTCAAAGGAACTCCCAAGGACTTACATTAGGAGCTCAAAATGATCTGTGTTCTGGGTGCGGTAGTTCATTATGAATCCTCAGTAAGTTCATCTTGATAGTCATGAATCATGCTGAACAACCAGAGTCTTCTTCCTCTGGGAGCAGTTCAGTTTTAATCTTAATCTTGGCTTTCCACCTATTCTGTGAACAGCATTCAATAATTTGGGTGGCATTAACTGCCTTGGTGTCAGATGTGTATTAAGAAATAGTGGTTTAACTGAGAAGAAGACTAGTTCTCCTACCTTCAGCTGGTGTTGAGAACTGAAAACTGCCAAAAAAAAATAAGGCTTATAATCAGAAACCATAAAAAGTATTGACCCACAATAGTGATCTCAGATACTAAGCATCAGAGCTGGACAGATCACATATTGCACTGCCATTCCCCTGTGGTCTCTGCAGACATGTCAATGCTTCTATCAAAAGGAACAACTGTTGCTCTTCTGGGCATATCTCACCTATGTATCTTCACTCTTCAGAGTTATTAATGTAGTTACTACTATTTTTATGGTGCCTTTTAAAACCCATATCAAACTTGGAAATGCAGTGTCTGTACAGCTCTCAGTGTCTTAGGTCATTTATAGCAGAGACATCCACAGTTATCTCTCCATTAGTTGTTTTTCTTTCCATCACTGAAACAGCTGAGGACTTCTAAATCAAAAAAGCTCAAGACTGTGGTTTTAGAATAGATTCCAGGGTGGCATATGGGCTTGCACCAGATGTTCCCACCCTTTATTAGATGAGAAGCTGTATTACCAACTTCAGTGGCATCTTTACAGGGCCCCTGGGAGAGGGGGAGCAGTGCTGTACATTTTAGAATATCACTGTTGCTGTTGCGCCCCTGGAGAAGAGCAGAAAGAAAAGGAAAAATGGAAGGAAAGCACTCTGAATAGAAGAGACAAAGTCACTTAAGACCTGTCATAATTAAATATGCTTGCCCATGTTTCTCAGCATGTCCAGGCATATTTTCTAGCCCTTGTAAGCTAGGCTGCCCATATGTTCCCAAACAATCATTTTAAAATACAAGTTTACTTACCAGACAAGGTTCCCCAGTCTCTCTGAGCTCTCTCACTGTTTGCTTCATTTAAAATGACATTTAATTAAATGAACAAGGACACACTTTGTTTCTCCATGGGAGTGGGGGTATATGCAATATCTTGATGCGTGGTTAAAAAGAAAGAAAAAAAGAAACAGGAGGGGTCAGAAGATAATTACTTTTTATGCCTTTTCAGACATGAGTTCCTCTTCCAGACTACAATGTTGAAGTAACATTATTAAAAGACGTTTGTCTTAACCATGACTTAGCTACTAGCATAGAAATTTGCAGAGGCAAAAGAAACTTCCATTTGACCCTTGCCAATTTTGTCTTAACAAAATAGATTTTTTTTTTCAAGATTTTTATCTTGCAAGGCACCACTTGTAGGTCATCCAGTCTAACCCCCAGCTCAAAGCAGGGGCAGCCAAGGCAGGTTGCTCAGGGCCATGTCCAGGTGGGTTTGAATATCTCCAGGGTTGGAGACTCCGCAGCCTCCCTGGACAATCTGTTCCAGTGTTTGACCACATAAGCAGTAAAAAGTTTTTTGTTATGTTCAAACACAATTTCCTGTATGTCATTTTGTGTCCATTGCGTCTTGTCCTCTTACTGGTTGTCACCAAGAAAAGTGTGGCTCCATTCTCTTTACTCCCCCCATTAGGTATTTATACATGTTGAAAAGATCTTCCTGAGTCTTCTCTTCTCCAGCCTCAAAAATCACAGCAAAAATGCTACTTATGGAAAGGAAAATCTATTTAGGGTGGTATAATATATTTTATACTCAGATCTCATAAAAAGCTTAATTAACAGCTAATTATCAATTAACAATCAAAGTCTCTGCATGCTTTTAGCATAGAGCTGAACAGAAACTACTTCACTGGTTTTCAATATATTCAGCAAAGCACAAACCAAATATATTTTAGTCTGTCCCTTATTGCTGGCAAGACATTGGAAAAAAGAAAAATATTTTTATTTCAGTTCATGAAGTTGGAGGTGCCTTTTCATTTACTCTTCACTTGATATTGGTGTTTTTAGTCCAGCAATTACAGAATATTTTAAATACTAACAAGAATAGATTAAGCACTTTTTCGTTGACAACTAGTTCCATACAGTTAAACTGTGTGTAGATAAAATCACAAATCAGTCTAAGATTTAAGAATTTGGTCTCTGAATAGCTGAGAGGAATATTTAGAACTAGTTTTTTTGTTTTGCCTTTAATTTAAATTCCTTAAGAAAAACCTAAGAAAAAGAAGAAACAAGGACCTGCTTTTTGCAATGAAAAACATAGTAGGCACAATCAATTTAAATTAAACTGTATTCCCAGCTATGTCTGTGGAAATCAGACCTTACTGTAAGAACATCAAGGACATGAATATATGTTTGCACCAGTTAAAACAGCAGAGTTTGTCTTCGAAAAATATGGAGGAGCTGCCACCGAGATTGGGGCTAACTACAATATTTGGGTCAGGTCCAGCAGGAGCTATGGTCCTTGCATTGCATTACTTATTTAGGTTACATGTGATATTTCCTTGAATTGTTCCATACAATAGTTTGGCCTTTCTATTGGTCTCCTACAATACCAGCTGAGACAGAGCAACCCATTTCAGAAGCTCTAGATAGGAAGCAGAGGGAAGAACAACAAGGGGAAATTTAAAATTTAAGTCAACCCTAGAAGAATTCCAGCTGCAGTTCAAGACACCTGAGTTATTTTAAATCTGAACACTTAAACCATGAACCTCTTGCTAGAAGCTGTAGTCTATGGCTAGAAACACAGTAGAGTAGGTCCAAAATAACATGTTTTGTTGATCTTATTACACTTAAAAACCTGCACATCCTGCCTGGATGGAGCACACAACTTCAGTTCTGAATTCATACTATTCTGTGCCATAATTTAGAATCAGCTATGCGTATCTGTACTAAAAAACAGGCTAATTACCTGCTTGCAACAATACACCCTCCAGTTATTCTTCAGTGCTTTGTAACAAATAGAGAGATATTCTTTATGTTTACATTTAAGTCTTCATTTTTAAAGAAATGAAGAGTTTGGGAGAGTTAATTCAAAGGGAAAATCCATGCAAGTTAAGCAATAGACCAAAGCATATCACCATAAGCAAACTGTCATTGCATATTTCCTTTTGATTGTGCAGACAGAATGCCATGCTGAGGCTTCATCATTCAACGGTGCAAAAACAGTGAGCAGCAGGCCTGTAGTGTGATGCTGGAGGAGTGCCTTTTTTCTACAAAGAAAAGCTGAAAATAATTCAGTGATGCCCCACAGGCAGTTTAGTTTATTGCTTTAGGGGAGTGTTTCAGCTTGACGCAAATGAAAGTCAGATTTGGTTGATCTGAACTGGTTTTCAAACTTTCTTTTTTTTCTTTTTTTATCTTTTTTCACTTTTCATCATAGAAATGATGAATCCAGTTACTGGATTTTGAAATCTAAAAAAGTTGTCCACTAGAGTCCTTCAGCTAAGGAAACATAAAGGAAGAAATCCATTGATTAATGCTAGATTGGATCTGTACTGCAGACATACAAAAAGCTGCATGTAAACAGTTAAATGGCTTTCCAGAGAATGGGCCTGTTGCATTCCATTCCAATAAATACCAAACTTCTCATGGATTGCAATAGCAAAATGTTCTGTCTCATAATAAGCAACAGAAAGGCCAAGGATGAAATTGTTAGCTTGTCCATTCCATTCCATTTTCTATAACATAACATAACATAACATAACATAACATAACATAACATAACATAACATAACATATTGTATTATTTTCTATAACATAACATAACATAACATAACATAACATAACATAACATAATATAATATAATATAATATAATATAATATAATATAATATATACTATATATGATGTATACTATACACTACATACTGTATACTGTATAATAGTAATATATGTATATATAAAAATTTAAATCTACATGTCTATAAACTTATACACACGACATTTATATGCTTATATACTTATAAATAGACATACACTATTTTTTTCCTTAATAATGTTCATTGTTGTCGTGGTTTAGCCCCAGCCAGCAACTAAGCACCACGCAGCCGCTCGCTCACTCCCCCTACCCCGATGGGATGGGGGAGAGAATCGGAGGAGTAAGAGTGAGAAACACTCCTGGGCTGAGATAAGAACAGTTTAATAATTGAAATAAAGTAAAATAGTAATGCTAATAGTAACAGTATAATAATGATAATAATAATAATGATACACGAAGCAAGTGATGCACAATGCAATTGCTCACCACCCGCTGACCGATACCCAGACAGTTCCCGAGCAGCGATCGCTGCTCCCCGGCCAACCCCCCCCAGTTTATATACTGAGCATGACGTCATATGGTATGGAATAGCCCTTTGGTCAGTTTGGATCAACTATTCTGGCTGTGCCCCCTCCCAGTTTCTTGTGCGCCTGGCAGGGCATGGGAAGCTGAAAAAGTCCTTGACTAGCATAAGCAGTACTCAGCAACAACTAAAAACATCAGCATGTTATCAACATTCTTCTCCTACTAAATCCAAAACACAGCACTATGCCTGCTGCTAGGAAGAAAATTAACTCTATCCCAGCCGAAACCAGGACAATTAAACCAGGACAATTAAAACAATTTTGATGAGAAGGCAGGATGGCTGCTGCTGTGGTGGGCAAGCAATTCCCAGGGAAGATGGTGAACCATATAAGCTCTTGAAATTGAGGAACTGGGACTTTCAGGGTCAGGTGAACTTTACCTGTTGGCTGAGCAACTGGGAGAAAGTGTGATCCCTTTCAGGGGAGACCAAGTACTTACTGCCTGTGTGGCAATGCACAGACAAAGTAAAGAATAGAGAAGATAAGTGGGTCCTGAAGCTGAGTGGAACAATTCTGCAGTGGAGTGTATCAGTCAGCTGTAAACACTGAAATATGCAGGAAAGCAGGTTGAGAGCAGTGATAAATATTGCTAGTGAGGATGTTGAGCTGCACATGTAGCTTGTTTGTGTAAAGACACCAAGGTTCTTAGCTGATACTAACAACTACTAAACACTGATGAAATATATGTCACTGTTCAACAGTCATTACAGATGTATCTCTTCTCTGAGAAGCTACTGACCTAAGATGTGAGCCAACCAGGATCAGTCTATTCCTAACAGCTTCCTTCGAAGTCCAGTGATACTAGTGCCAGTTGACCTAAGCCATTTGTTTGGATGAAGCCTTTGGATGGAAACATCAGAGTTTACTTGTCACATCTAATTTTAATTGTAGTCTTTGCATCATGAATGTCAGAAAAATCCATAAGCTAGAAAAATACATGTTCCTTGGAACTTCAGGAAGATTAGCTCATAGTGTACATAGTGCAAAATGAGTTGCTGTACTATATCTGAAGTGTCCATGTGGGTTCTGCAAGACATGAAATGGGATCCATAGGAGACATATCTCATTCTGGAGCAGTGGTTGTAGGGTAGGTGGACATGTTAGGACAGCTCCAAAGGTACTATATGCCTGTGTTCAGGCAAGTCCACCTTGCCTCTTTTGTAGAGATAGTTACTTTGAACATTTTGATGAAAAACTTTGCTAGAAATACTTTGCATTTTTTGACCAGCTCTAATTATGCCTTTAACAAAATGATTTCTTCAGTACTATTTATCATTTCCCACTGATTAAAGACCTCATACCAAGTCTTAGGAATATTTTTTTTTCTTAGATTCAAGAGTCTGGGACTCAAGTCCTGGTCTGCATCAACCTTTCTTTCATGAATATTTTATTCACCCTCTTTGTTCTACAACTTTCCAGCTACAAAGATGACTATCTTTAATTTACTTTACTTTAATAGGATTAATATACTAAAGACTGAGAGGTCTCCGATACCACAGTAATGATGAGACATGTTCTCACACAAAGTCTATTTTTGTCTCCATTAGAATGAAGGTATGTGTTTTATTCTGGCTGTAAAAAAAAAAAAGTAAAGTTCAAAATTGTCTGCTGTATTGACTGCGTCTGTCTCGGACAGTTGTTACTAGTGTTTTGGTCTCATGAACATTTCCAGGCCTGTTTTGATCAAAATGAGCCTGGTTAGGGAATTAACTCTGCTCAGAACTAGTGGTGCTCTCTGTGGCTACAGTGCATGAGGCAGATTAAAAACCAGGGCAACTACAGAGAGTGGCAACAAGTTGCTGAGGCAAGTTGGAAGTGGTATCTTCTCATTAGGCCAGTGATTGCCATAAAAGGACATACTGGTCTACCCTGAATCTTTCTTCTGTCTGGCAATGATATAATGATTTACATCATTTCCTCTTACTCATGTACAAAATGTTCAGAAACCTGACTCTAAAACCACTTTCTTTTCAATGTTTCAGTTTTTAACTTGTTTCTTTTTCTACTCTTGTTTCCTGTTTAAACCAAGAACACAGAACATTCTATTATTAGAATGTGCTCCATATATATTAAATCCATATATTTACACATAATACTTACTCTTCATTGATTGAAGAATGCCTTAATCCATGACCAAGTTTTTTGACAATTTTTATTAAGGAATCAAATGTATAAATACTGTTTAATTAAATAACTTTGAAGATTGATACAGCTACTAAAGGTATTCTCCCATATACAGTTAAGAAGTGGAAAAAAAAGAAAATTAAAATTCTACCTTTCATAAGAAAAATAAAAGTTAAAAAGTTGTTAATTGTGATCTGAGATAGCACTTGTGCCCAGTGATCATACAGTTAATTCTGTGCAGTTTATGGCAGACTTCAACTCCAAAAAACCCCACTCTCTATTACATTTACATAAATCCAGAGATGAAAAATTGAGTAAAAACCCTGATAAAAGGGGATTTAAAACTTGATTCATAATCTTCTAAAGGACTTTGTGTGCATAAGGCTGGATGCACCTTTGCATTTGTCTGTTGTACAAATCTAGATATACAGACAGGCTTATACTTCGCTTCATTATGAAATGCAACACTTATGAGTATTGTTCGTTGATGATTTCTGATGGATTTAATGAATGGAAATAATTAACCTTCTACTTTTTTCTTCTAGAATCATCTGCTTTCTAAAGACCTAAGACTTTCCCGTTGCTCCCTATTTTCAAGCCCATTTGCATTTCTTGATTCTAAAATTACTTAGACTGGTTAATTATATACAAGATTGTGAAAAAAATCTCCGGCGAGATACAAAAAAAGTAACTGATTGAGTGGCTACAACAGAGGCCAATGAAAATTTCAGCTAATCAGAGAAAGGTAATACATGTAAGAACAACTCTTTAACCCTGAGACGCATTAATTGATTCTCAAAAAAGGAAAATGACTATGTTTTTCTGCTGGAGAAAAGCTAGCACTCCCAGTTGATTAGCTTACAAAAAGCAATCTTTTTTATTGGCAGCTCAGCTCAACTGAGGAAGAAGAAAGTTAAGGTTTTGAAATTATGGACAGAAAATGGTACTAACATGTAATAATCCTATTATCAGAAGCAACCGTATTACAATATGTGTCTGCATGCACACACTTCTAAAGGGAATTATACCACCTGCAAACAGATAGCACTTAACAGCATCAGCTGTAAGACAGGAGGTTCAACACGGGTTTTGTTGTTACATTGAACAAGATCTATCTGCAGCTCTTGGGCTACTTCACCTAATTCTAAACACATGAGACAGCTCAGACAATCTGGGCGGTATGCAAATATGTGGTACTGTTCGAAGTGCCTTGGTATACCTTACCTGACTACCAACCACAAGGTCAGATCCTTCATAGCTTCTGTGTCAAACCAGTTGCATTTCTACAGGTATTTTGGATATCATAGAGTATCTTTGATGGTTTTAGAAGTCCATGTGTGAGCACATGAATCAAACCACCTGGCTCCCTTTATATTCAGTCAAAAGAAACAGATACCTCAGAATGGGAGCTGGGATCTGAATGATGGTCTAGAGGTGCCTGTGCCTCTTCAGTGAATTTTACTTAAAAAATAAAGGTGGAAGATTCCTCTGCCTAAAGATGGGTGTGTACTGTGAAGATCTACAGCTGGGCAGACCACTCTTGGCTTCCTTCATAGTCAGTAGAGAGTTAATTCTTATAGCCATTGGTATTAGAGATATGATTCTTGCTCTAAGGTTTACTTTTGTTTAGATGAATTATATCTAAACTTCAATGACTGTTGACCAGATCTGCACTATCAACAATGGCAGCCTCCATAATTGACTCAAATGAAGACAATCTACATTACAGATGCTTAAGGAGTAATTTAATTTCCTGAATAAAAGTTTCTACTGTTATCTGAGGTGCCCAAAAATAGCTAAAGCATACAGATAGATACAATACAGGACCTATATGCTTCTGGAGCACCAACTGATGGCAAAGTGCTGATGCTTTAGGTGTCTACAGTGACAGTAAATGCATATGTGTGGACAATTTGAGTCCTCCATTAAAGCTAGAGAGATTAATGTTCAGCCTCTGCTCATAACTTCAGCACTTCATTTTAGTAAAGTCAGTTGAATCTAGGATTTAGTGTGGGATCAAGACTAGCAGCCATGACAATGAGGAACACCACAAATTCATTGTTTCATTTCCAGAAATTCTAAGTTCAGGGTTTTATAAAGACGTAAACTTTTGTTCAAGAAAATTTATTATATTGAAAATTAGCTGCATTTCACACACACACAAAAAAGTACCACATTTTAATCTTTATACTGGCAGTTAGACATTTCAGTAATTTTCTTAAAGCTAGGGAAACACTTTCTAGAAGCCTCAGCTGAAGTTGGCCAAAATATCTTACATGACATTTACATCTGTTCAAGCATAAATATCACAGGGACTACATATTACAGCAGTTCATCATTATGGAACCACACTCTAGCACAAGGATGGGAAAGGAGCAGTGCTGCAACCCACTTAAAGTGCAAAGGACATCAGCAGGAATCATCAGAATGGGTTTGGATTAGGATGCAGCAAGCCTACCTCTAATTCGTGTAAAAAACCTGTTGATATTTAATGCTGTTGTATGGTTTTGATTACATCACTAGCAAGTATAACCTAAAAGGAAGCAAAATACTTTTTTGACATCCTGGGAGGTTATTTCCTTAAAATTGAATGATGGAAAAGAATTCTACCATGTGGAATAAAGAAGTCCTGCAATAACAAGATCAAAGAAAGCGCACCCTCCCTGATTAGCAAGACTGGCAAACTGGTAACAACAGACAAGGAGAAGGCTGAGGTACTCAACAACTTCTTTGCCTCAGTCTTCACTGGCAACCTCTCTTCCCACAACTCTTGAATGGATGGGCTGCAAGACGGGGACAGAGGGAGCAAAGTCCCTCCCACTGTAAGAGAAGATCAGGTTCATGACCACCTGAGGAACCTGAACGTACATAAGTCCATGGGACCTGACAGGATGCATTCCAGAGTTCTGAGGGAATTGGCTGATGCAGTTGCTGAGCCACTCTCCATGATATTTGAAAAGTCATGGCAGTCAGGTTAAGTCCCTGGTGACTAGAAAAAGGGGAATGTTGCACCCATTTTTAAAAAGGGAAGAAAGAAGGACCCTGGGAACTATCAACCTGTCAGCCTCACCTCTGTGCCTGGGAAGGTTATGGAACAGATCCTCCTAGAAGCTATGCTCAAGCACATGGAGGACAAGGAGGTGATTCAAGACAGCCAGCACAGCTTCACCAAGGGCAAGTCCTGCCTGATCAACCTAGTGGCCTTCTATGATGGAATGACTACATCAGTGGACAAAGGGAAGAGCTACAGATGTCATCTATCTGGACTTCTGTAAGGCCTTTGACATGGTCCCTCACAACATCCTTGTCTCTAAATTGGAGAGATATGAGTTTGATGGGTGGACTGTTTGGTGGATAAGGAATTGGTTGGATGGTCACATCCAGAGGATAGTGGTCAACAGCTCAATGTCCAGATGGAGACCAGTGACGAGTCGTGTCCCTCAGGAGTCCATATTGCTACCAATACTGTTTAATATCTTCATCAGTGACTTAGCGGGATCAAGTGCACCCTCAACAAGTTTGCAGATGACACCAAGCTTAGTGGTGTGGTTGACATGCCTGAGGGATGGAATGTCATCCAGAGGGACCTGGACAAGCTTCAGAAGTGGGCCCATGTGAACCTCATGAGGTTCAACAAGGCCAAGTACGGGGTCCTGCACCTGGGATGGGGCAACCCCCAATATCAATACAGGCTGGGGGATGAAGGGATTGAGAGCAGCCCGCGAAGAAGGATTCGGGAGTACTGGTGGATGAAAAGCTGGACACGAGCTGACAATGTGTGCTAGCATCCCAGAAAGCCAACTGTACCCTGGGCTGCCATCACAAGAAGTGTGGCCAGCAGGTCAAGGGAGGTGATTCTGCCCCTCTACTCTGCTCTGGTGAGACCCCACCTGGAGTGCTGCATCCAGCTCTGGAGTCCTCAGCACAGGAAAGACATGGACTTGTTGGAGCACATCCAGAGGAGGGCCACAGAAATGATCAGAGGGATGGAACACCTCTCCTGTGAGGACAGGCTGAGAGAGTTGGGGTTGTTCAGCCTGGAGAAGAGAAGGCTCCAGGGAGACCTTATTGCAACCTTCCAGTACTTAAAGGGGACTTATAAGAAAGATAGGGACAGACTTTTTAGCAAGACCTGTTGCAACAGGACAAGGGGTAATGGTTTTAAACTAAAGGAGGGTAGATTTAGACTAGGTATAAGGAAGACATGTTTTACAATGAGAGTGGTGAAACACTGGGAAAGGCTGCTCAGAGAGGTGGTAGGTGCCCCATCCCTGGAAACATTCAAGGTCAAGTTGGATGAGGTTCTGAGCAACCTGATCTAGTGGAAGATGTCCCTGCTCATTGCAGGGGGGTTGCACTAGATGACCTTTAAAGGTCCTTTCCAACCCAAACTATTCTATGATTCTAACAAATGCCAAAGGATTGGCATCATCTTGAACAGAAAGGTGTAGGTTTTGTGCGGTAAAAGTAATTAGGAAAATTTATGAGAAATACCTCTAGAGATGAGGTTGCCTTGACTGGGTTGAATAGAGAAGATGAGGATTAGTAGAATGGTTTAATTCTTGATAGTGACTTCAGTGAACAGAAATCAACATAACAGGGAAGCACATCCACATTTCCATTTGTGATGCCAACAGAGACAATGACATGCTCATATTTTGCATTTCATGTTGTAAATCCAGTTTAGTTTTAACACCTCTATTTCAGTACAAAGAAAGCTGGTAACACACTGGCACTGAATTACTTAACATCTTCCCAGCTGCCAGCTGTCCTGTTAAGGGAGTACTGTGCCTTGCCAGTTGCTGGAAGTGATTGTCATAAATTAATTTTCTCCAGTTTTTCAAATCAGCACATATAGCATTTATGAAGTTACTATGAATGTTTCCTGCTCTAATCTGTCATGCAATAAACAGATTTTCTTCTTTCTGCTACCTATGTAACCTAGTATTAACTTTCTTCATAATGGAACACAAGGGGATGAATATCACTATCATTTGTCTCTTTGAAGACAGAATACTTTTCAGCAATGTTAAAAAATAAGAAAAATATTTTTTTGTTTTGCTGAATCAAGGCAAAGCAGGTGACGGGACATTAGCAGTGCAGTCTCTAATTTCAAATATCTTTTTTGTTCTGTTAGGAAAATGAAATTACTTTTTCAACATCTCCTTCAGGAAAAGTTGCCATCTCAAGACTGTTGTCTCTAAATTCAGATCATAACTACTCCTCCTTTCAATGAAAAAAAGAACAGAAGTCATACTGTGAACTGGTCCCACTACCATTAAAATCAGTGAAACCAGCAATCCTGCACTCAGCCCACTGTTTTGGAGAAATTCTTTAGACAAAGGATTTTTTTTTCATTAAGCATCTGCTGTATTGCAAGTGCATCTGTAGCTATAAATTGCCCACAAAATGGTCCTTTTAGAAATGACCAAGGCATATTTTGGGAAGATTTGTGGCCACAGTTTAAGGGACTTTGAATATTCTTCCCTTAATCTTGATTTTACATTGGTATATGCCAACAGACTTCAGTCTTTATACTCCTGACTTACTTCATATTAAATAAGAAGGGAATCAGTCCTTCATAGCTGAACAGAACAGATGTGTGGTTTTAAATGACTGAAAATCATATTTCTTCACTGTAGATTAAACGTCCTCCTACTGCTTGTTAAATGCACTTGTTCATTTGCTTGATTGACTATAGATTCAAACAGTCATCTATTTTAGAAAGGGATTGAGGTAGCATTCAGTATTATGTTGTTGCCAAGTCTTCTGCAGTACATGCTTTGAAATTTTCATCAACAAAATACTGTGTAGAATTGAACAGAAAAAAAAAAACCCAAACAACCCACCTATGTTGTTTCGCACAGGCAGAAACTAGGTAATATAAACCAAGAAAGCTCTATTGACAAATGAAGCAAATTTACACCCTCCTCCTGATCCTGTATTTCCATCTTGGAGGGGAAAAAAAAAAGGGAAGAAAAAAAGAAGTAGGATTTCTTTGTACATCTCTCTTGTTTTAAAATTCACATTTCACGTAACAGATCACATGAATGCTAGCATCCATTGAGAGAAGCAGGGATATTATCTAAGTCCCATCATATGTCTCCAGGATTCCTGCATCTGAAAATTGACAGGATTATGGCTTTTCTCATAACAACCTTGAATCTCTCAAGTTAAGAAACAGCCAACACATAGTGTCTTGTTCAAAGACTTTTCAGGGTCACTCTATTCAACACAGCAGAAGGTCCAGGTAATGGCGATGTAGCCTCTTCCAAAACTACCATCAGAGTCCACTGGAGAGTCAAGACTTCTCGTAAAGTCTAATAGTATCTTGGCATCTGTTCTAGAGAGCTTCCCTGCCCCCTCCTTCCTTCCTCTTTTCCCCTCCTAGAAGTGCAGCAGCTACATGACAGAAGGCTGGAAATGTAAGCATTAAGCAGCTAACCTGTGGTTCCTTTCACTATTTTTTTTTAAAATCCTTTCTGCTTCTAGGGTTCACATAGCTCTGTCAGAATTTCAGTTTGAATGGAATAAAAGCCAATTCAGTTGATTCCCTGGCGGCTATCTAGAATGTGTTTCCTGTGGAGTTATTCATAGATTAGTTAGTGTCCTTTACAGAACCTCTAAATCCTATATAGGTTGGTGCCACTTATTCCTGGATTAAATCTATGCTTTCCACAGCTAATACTGACACATTTCAATATAGCTCTCATTCATTTAGGGACTTTGGTAACCACTAACGGTATTATCAAGGGGTTAGAAACAAAACAGCTCTCAGAAGAGCTCTGATTCATCCTTCAGAAGCTTGCACAATTCCTCTGCATTTATTTTGACAGAACATAGAGTTCTGACATGCAGCAAAGTTCTGTGGGTATCCTGGATATTTTTGCACTGTATGAAGCAAAGGTAAAGGGACACATAGTCATACATACCAGCTTTGTTTAAAGAGACCTCAACTATTAACTTAAAATGTGACACATGTTCAGCGTCTAATCTTCTGCTCCCCGATGAGAGCATCACCACCAGATACGATAAGGACAAAGAACGGTGTGGGAATTCAAAATGAAAAGATAAAGATAAAAAAAAAATCATAAAAGACAAACTGAGTGCATGAATGGTTCTTCATTGTACTATGTGAACACACAGCTCTACTTGTGAGCTTTCAGAAGAAGAACAGATTTCCTTCCAAAAAAGTTATTGATGCTTTCTGGATTTACGCTTTGACCTGCCCCCCATGTCACTGAGATGTTTATACTGCCAGTTCACAAGGCCAGGTTATGAGGTCTTCACCCATCTTGGTTTAGATTTTCTTAGGAGGAGGCACAATTTCGAGGAACAAATAGAATCTCTACTGCTCTCTGTTCCAGACAATCTTGAGGGTAATTAAAAACTCTATCATCATACGGCAAAATGATTAAAAAGGGACTGAATTAAAACCCCACGAAACCTCTTTTCAAGTGTTTCCCATAGTTTGAGAACTTGACTTTTACACTTTCCTGTTCTTCTACTGCAGAGGTGTAACTAATACAGGAAAACAATAAAAATCTGAGCATCTGTTCTATCCTATGGACTAAATATCCACACTAGAGCAATGCTTTGCTCTTTAGACCAGTAGCATGCCCCTCTATGAGGTGGTGTACCAGGGAAAAACTGCTCAGTTCATGCAATTGAAACAGAATCAGGTTTAAAGAAGTTTTGATTTGTTAATGACATCTAATTATCCCACAAACAGTGAACTAGGCATTAAGGATCAATAACAGCAATATAACAGATGAATCACAATACTAGAAACTTGTAAGATGTTAATAAAACTCTAATTTTCTAAACACCCTTCAATATCTTATTCCAAGAAGATATAATCACACACACAGTTGTGCAAGGACACACACACAGAGCTGTACACACATCTGCTGTCAGGAAGTGAGGGTTACAAGCACACCCCCTCTTCTGGAAGGGCAAGTTTCCCATTTAGACACATCTCTTTTTGGAGATGTGGGAGCTTCTGCTTTATTTGTGCCTGTGCCTTTCCCTACAATCATCTCACACACCAGTGAGAAAGCACGCCCCGTGTTCGTATACATGGCCCTATCAGCCTCCTGGATAGCCTAGGGCTTCTGAAATGGCACCAAGGGCAGCAATCACATAGATTCCTGTAGTGAGAGTCATGGAAAGACTAAGCCACCCGGCCTTCAGTGTGCATGTGTTGGCGTCCACCTGTGAGCAAGGAGGGTGTCATTTATAGCCTTGTGGTGAATATAGCAAATCTGAAGGCAGACACCCAGGAAATCTATTCACTTATTTAAACAGAGGTATCTGATCCCATTTCAATCACATTACAGTACTCCTCCTTACCTTCAGCTACTGCTCCAGAAACATGTGGGTCTCTGATAGGTTGTTCCTCTGTCACATCTGCGAGCCCCATATGGGTATCCCATTTTATGGTCTTGGGTAACCTACGGCATTCAAATGATGCTTTGTGTCTATATTTAGGCAACTAAATCAGAACTCTTTTGCCTAATCAGCTGAGCAGTTCTCAACACTCCAGTGGCTAATAAAGATAGAGCTCTAAAGCATGGTTTAGCTGCTCAAATGAAAAAGTTTTCACCTAGGCCATTTGACATGGTCTAAGATATCCATCAGTGGTGCTCCAAGAGGACATGGATCTACCACAGGTACTGGGTCATGTCTGACAGCCTAATGTGAATGTCTTCAAGCATCACTAATGGCACCAAACTGTGATGTGTGATCAACTGAACTGAGCACTCTGACTGTAGTGGGAGCTTGGAGTTCTAAAGCAGATGCAGATTGCATATGCAGATATGCTGGTTTGGAAGAGAATTCCACTCTTTCAGCAAAATCTAATCTCTGCTCCCAACCTTTCCTATCCTCCCTGACTCCACCCATCTTTGTCATATTGGATGAATATAGTTTCCCTTTTCTCAGCAGCCCTGTAACTCCTTCTAGAGAATGGTAATGATAGCAGATATGGCTTTGCTTACCTCCTGCAGATTAGATCTGCAGCAGCCTCTTAATGCACTGAAACTTTAATGCAGTTAGGTGACAAACATCAAATTTAAACATACGCAAAGAGAGATTTCAGGATAACATGCCCAACTTTATTAACTATTTGCAGGCACGCTAATATTCTTCCACTATCTCTAGAATGCACCCTGTAAAAGGTAAACTACTTCTTTAATAAAGCTGCTGTAAGAGTTTTACTCTGAACAAAATAATGCCTTATTTTCTTCTGCATTTCTTTTGTTCTCAGAAACAGAGGGATCATTTCAGCTGAATCATAAATCTGATTGTGGCTAATGATTAAAGTCAGGGAAGTCTAATGCTTTTGAAAACAGCATCTTATCAGAAAATATCTGTGGGTGTGCCATGTACACGACTCATTAAATTGCATATAAAATTTCATGGTATCTAATATATATAATATGAATATGTATCTTTCAATATGAATGGGGATTAATGTGAAAAACTGGAGCAGAGGCATAGCTGGTTTGAGGTTTTATTATTATTCTTACAGATTTTTTTTGTTACTTTTGTTATATTATTTCAAGAATATTTATTTCTTGAGAATAACATTTCACACTTGTAAATAAGTAGTACATAACCTGGTTGTCATTAATTTTACAATCCAGATCCAGCAGGTCTCTCCAAAGAATGACTAAAAACAACATGTGGGATAGAACGCTGAAAACAACATGGAAGACAGCCTGGTCTTTTTGTTATTTGTAAGCGCCAACATTGTAACAGCTGTAAATTTTGTTTGGGGTTTGGACCAGGTATGCAGAGGGCTGAGATGTTAGAGTTATTTTTTATATCTCCATTGGCTTCAAAGGAAGGAGAAGCTCTGGACTTCAGAAGGTTTTGAGCCTCATCCCTTTAAATGTGGAACAAATTAGTTCCAGACTGGACTTTCTTGATTTCAGTAACATTCATTTCAGCAACATGACTGATTTCACCCACCTTGCAACCATGAACAGTTTTGACCTGATGTGCATAATCTTGTGCTGATTTATGAGAATGGGTTTTCATATAAATTATGCAATTTTGCCTCATGTTTTGAGCACTATGTGGAAATCTAAATGAATTATACATCTGTAGGTTGAGAAGACAGCAATGCCATTTGTACAGTTCTGTCTTCTTCAAACTGGTATTTAAATAGGTTGAAGATATGGTAGCCATGTACTCTGCTGTTTGCCACAGCGTGAGCTGATCATTATGACTGAACCTTTTACCGTAAAATGAAAAATAATTCTTCCTTCTATTTTACAGAAACAGGAATGAGAGAAAATGGAGTTTCTTGCTAGTCTAAGAATGATCTTTCCCAGTGCCTGAAGAGCTCTAAGCCACCTGCACTCCAGTTCTGAATGGAAAGTTGGGCAGTATTTTGAAAAGGTGTTTGACCAAGTAATAAAAGGAAGAGCAAAGTAGTGAGGATAGCTCATAGAAAGGACTTAAAAAGGATCTTAAGGGATTCAGGGAATGTAATAGAAAATAAAAGATAGAAAAACTACCAGCATTCAAGCAAGAAAGTTTAATATGCTGAAGTCGGCAAAACTATTCATTTGAAACTGTCAGAAGAATTCATGCCGTGCAACAAGAAAATATTTCAAGAGGTCAAAGAATAAAATAGAGGCAACAAAAGCATAAAATATCATCTGAGCAACAGAAAATCCCAGGTGACAGCACTCACAGATAAAGATGACAGATATGTCACTGACAGACAGAAATCAAGAAAGAGATGGAAGAATTCAATCAAGGTCTAGTTAACAAGAAAGTACATTTACCACTGAATCTTGATGGTGATGTATAAAACAGGGATAGGGTAGCATCCTTCGAAGGGCTGTAGGAAGCTGTTAAATATACATTTTTGGATGTGGAAATGATGAAAAGTGAATGGGGATAGCACAAGTTTCTAAATAGATAATTTCAAAAGATATAAAGAAGTTATGAATCTTGTGAGAATATTGTACCCCTTGGAAAGATGTTTAATTTATACTTTATGATTTTTTCTTTTTTTTTTTAGAAAACCCCAAAGCAAAACAAAGACAAAGATAGTTCCTCCCAGAGGAATGTGAACACAGCTCCCTTTTCCCCATTTCTCCAAAATTTGAAAGGTTTGCAGTTATTCTGCATTTTTACATTGGTGTCCCCATCCCTCCATGAGAAATTGCAAAGCTGTTTTCCACATTTTGCATTTAACAAACTTGCGAAGGCAGCATCTTGTAAAGTCTATCTAAACACTTGTCCCTAGGAAAAAGACCTCATCATCAGCTGATTTGTCCATTCTAGGAGGATGTGATCCTAGGATCTGGACATGATTAACCTCATTAGGTTTTCAAAAACGAGCATTCAGATCTAAACCCAAACAGTGTGAAGAAAACAGCTTGTTTGAAAACAGCTCTCATTTGAAGGTTTCCATATCTTTGCAGTGCTGGCCGATCTTAATTCAGAAAATATTTCAGGAGCATCTCTCAAATTATGTCCTGTATTTCAAGCCACAGGAGCTGTTCACATTTATTTCAACTGCAGCTCAGTGAAGGGATTGAGATCTTACAGCCCTCCACTTCCTGAGCGTAGGTTAGTGAACACACACAAAGTTAAAAGAGAGCAGGCCAGACCCTGAAATTTTTAATCATATGAAACTCCCACGCCTCAGTGAGAACTTTGCTAAGGTTAGGACTACTAGACTTGGCTCAGCTCCAGCGCTGATCCTGTGAACTTTGCTTAGCTTCAGGCCAATTAGAGTTCAGAGGCACAAAGGTACTGCAGAGACTTCACTACCGATAACCCGAGGCCAGATCTTGAAGGTTTTCCTACTTTCTTTCTCAGCACATATGCAGGCAAACTTCCACCGACACTGGGAGCTGACTGCTGAAGCAACACATCAGGGAGGGACTCAAAAATGTGTTGCACAGCTTGTAGTGGAAGCTTTGCTGGAGGGGATTTTAGCATTTACTTCGGACGTAGCAAAAATCAATCAAAAATGTTAACCTCAAAAACATTAACCCCATGCTAAGTTTTATTATTCAAGTATTAGTAATACTGATTAGAACAACTCTACCCTGTGTCCTATATGGATGTATTACACTCCTTAATTCTAACATTGTAGCTTAAATATAATAGATAAGTGATGTATGGGAAAATGGGAAAATGTTTAAATATCATGCTATATGCAATTAAAGTAATCTTAGTCCTTGTCCCATGACAGAGTTAAAGTGAATGCACTTAGGGTGTATGCAGTACTAATAAAAAAAAGTGATTACATCATATAGCTTATTCAAATATTACCATTATGAGAACAATTATAATGATAAAATTATGTGTACACAGGGAGTCTTGATGATAGCGAAATATTCCCCTAAATGAAATAGAGCCCAGAAGGTTTAAAAATGCTGCTCAGAATTTAAATAAGAATTTATTAAGACAAAAATAGTGACAATTGCAGTCTTTAACTTTCTTTAAATGCTCCAATTTTCAGCTTTGTGTGTGCTATTTAAGAAAGGCTATACTATATTTTGTCATAGAATCATAGAATCATGGAATGCTTTGGGTTGGAAGGGACCTTTAGAGGTCATCTAGCCCAACCCCCCTGCAGTGAGCAGGGACAGCTTTAACCAGATCAGGTTGCTCAGAGCCCCGTCCAACCTGACCTTCAATGTTGCCAGGGATGGGGCCTCTACCACCTCTCTGGGCAACCTGTTCCAGTGCCTCACCACCCTCATTGTAAAACATTTCTTTCTTATGTCTAGTCTAAATCTATTCTATTGTGTTGAATTATATAGTATTAGACCACCTATTCTAGGACACAGTCAAACTTTGTGAGGTTCTTCTGCATTGATGTACATACAGACTTGCCCCAAAGGATGACACAGACATTGGCTCTAAATGACACAAATCCACACAAATGGAACAATAGTTATGCTCCAAAAGCAGTGTCAAGGGCAATGTGACCAGAGTGAGCACTACGTAACATGTTAGAAAAGGAGAACAGGGGCATGTAACTTAAGTATCTCTTCTTAATCTGAAATCAGAGTAGGACTAAGTTCATTTTTGTTGTTCAAGCCTATAAATCCAAGGTTTGGTTTTTGAACACCAAACTGTCTCATGGTATCATGGACCTCTGTTTTTGCTCTTCAGGAATACTGTCCACATGACTTCTAGTGGTCTCTCCTTCAGGGAAGTAACTACTCAGGTAACTTTAGTGCCATGTAAGGCTCCTAGGGTAACCAGTCCAGCATACACCTCATCTACCAGAAAGGTGAGGGCCTCTTGTAAACCCTGTGTAATATTTTCCAGCTTCCTGCAGATATTCTAGATGATTGGGGGTATCTAAACTGGAACTACACATTTGTGCTTTGTCATCTGATTGTCTCTCCTAACAGTTCCTACCTCTGAAGTGGGATTCAATGCTATTCAGCTGGTGGAGAGCAGCTAAGAACCCTTGTTTATTAACATACGAAACTGCACGTGTAGTTTGCTTGTATTTTGAGAATGAAGTCAGACTGAATGTAATTTTGTGAATTTATGTTTAAATAAAAGTTCACAGTTCCTTTCTTTAATGCCCACCTAACTTATAATTCCTATTAAAACGTCTCTTACCAGATGGAACAATAATTTGTTTCTCAGCAGATTTTACTATGGATTTTCTTCTCTCCTTGTGAAAACATCCTTATGACCTGAGACATCCAACAAAAAGGGAAGAATTGATTAAAAGTCCAAATAAAAAAACCAAACAAGTAAACAAAAAAGTGTGTTATGTATGATATCACAGGCTACAGCTACATTATGAAATTAAACAGTCCTGGTGAATGCACCTAAAGCACTGGAAGTCAGCCATCAATATTGTGTAACTGATTTTGCATGAACCCCATACAGCTCTTCCAAGCAATTCCATACAAATCAATGTACCGCATGAACCATTCCCAGCAGGCAGTTTTGATATCACCACTCTTTTTTTAAGGTTAAGAAAATTTAAGAATATGGGCACAAATTCTTCCATGCTCATTGGCCTTAGGTGCCTGAGAAAAGTTCCAAACATGTTTACTAAGAGCACAAAATTACTTTTACACATGAGTATGCCTCAGATCTCTGATTACTCTCATTTTTTGAGTCCGAGATAGAAAAGTGTACATGTCCCTCCATTGCAAACAAAAGAATACCTAGAGACATACAGATGCAGATACTCAGATGTGTTTCGATGTCTCAGTTCATGAGTGGGCAGGCACCCAAATGCCTCAGGGAAACTCCGCTTGATCGAGTTCCTTATAATTCTGCAGGATGTCTTTGAGAGAGCAGAGCCTGGTCTCCCCCTGCACCCCCATGCCTTGATCCTGTGCCAGGATCAGGTTCTGCCTTGCTGTGTGACAAACAAAAGGGTAGACAAAAAAACGGGTAGAGGTGGCACTTTGGGACATGGTTTAGTCTAGTCTACCCTTAATTGGTTTAGTGTGGACTTGGTAATGTTAGGTTAATGGTTGGACTGGATGATCTTAAAGGTCTTTTCCAACCTAAACGATTCTATGATTCTATGAAACTGCATGCGAACAGTGTTGTGCAACACACCTTCTGGCTGATAAGTATCGCTGTGGCACTGAGGTCATGGCTGTGTAGGGCAGGGGGCTCAGCCACTGAGTTCTTAAAACAGTGGTGAAGAAGCTAGCTCTGCCATCAGAAGCTGTGTGGCCAGAGCTGTGTCAAGGCTGATTAGGTCCACAGAGAGGCAGGGTTCATTAGGTGCCAGGAAGTCCTCGTTGACACACCTCCACTGCTTTTGGGATCCCAGCATCCTTTCATAATTCTAGACTGAACTGTCTAAACAGTTTTCTCGGAGTTAACTCAAGGTCTCTAGTTCTGCACTGTCTCTGTAAACCTGCCTTGAATCCTTATTAGCTCAGCTCTTTTTTTGTTAATCCTCTTCTGGACTTCCATTGTTTAAAGGACTAAAACCTGGAATTTGTTAATCATTAGATTTTTTTTTTAATATATTTTCCAGCTAATGAGACAAGGTCCCTGGGTATAAGTATGTGGATGCATTGAAATTTATGCTCCTTCCTTAAGAAACAGTTAATCATTTTTCTTTTGACATTAAATCTATTATTCATGTCAATATGACATGGATGTAGAACTGTCATTACAAGATCATTACAAGGAATTTCTTTATCTGAGACTATGCTAGGAGGGATGATAATTGTTATTGCTAATAAAAGTAACTGCTATTACTTGGATTTTAAAATATAATTACATGGCAGGAATACTTTGATGCCATTTACTTACACAACCCATATAATAACCATATAACTAAATTAGAAATGGATGAGGTGGATAGAGGAGATTAAATCCAAATTTACCCTTTTGTCATGGTTTAACCCCAACCGGCAACTAAGCATCACACACCCACTCACTCACTCCCCCCCAGTGGGATGGAGGAGAGAATCGGAAGACTAAAATTGAGACAACTCCCGGGTTGAGATAAAGACAGTTTAATAAGTAAAACAAAAGCTGTGCACACAAGCAAAGCAAAATAAGGAATTAATTCAATATTTCCCATCGGCAGGCAGGTGTTCAGCCATCTCCAGGAAAGCAGGGCTCCATCACACCTAACGGTGACTTGGGAAGACAAATGCCATGTCTCCGAATGCCCCCCCTTCCTTCTTCTTCCCCCAGGTTTATACGCTGAGCATGACGTCATATGGTGTGGAATATCCCTTTGGTCAGTTGGGGTCAGCTGTCCCGGCTGTGTCCCCTCCCAACTCCTTGTGCACCCCCAGCCTGCTCGCTGGTGGGGTGGGGTGAGAAGCAGAAAAGTCCTTGACTCTGTGTAAGCACTGCTCAGCAATAACAAAAATATCCCTGTGTTATCAACACTGTTTTCAGCACAAATCCAGAACATAGCCCCATGCAAGCTGCTCTGAAGAAAATTAACTCTATCCCAGCCAAAACCAGAACACCTTTCTGATGGTATGCAGAAAGTTCTCACAGGATGACTGAATGAAAAGCACAGAGTTAGCGGGGAGACATTTCTTTAAGCCTCACGTTAGACACAGATGATCAGAGATGAAGAGTGCAGTTGCTCAGACTGGGCTGGCTAATGCTGCCGGCACTAAAGCTGAAGGCTCCTCTGTCTACTGCCAGGTTTATGCTACTGACCCCTGCAGAGACCCCCTCTGTACCTGTGTATCCATATGGCTGTTCATACATACATGCACCTTGCCTCCATAATGCCTCCTCTGGTGCCAACTGCTCCATGATGTTAGGATGCTATGAGGGTCACTTGTATTGATAGAGCTCAGCAAAATAACAGATACATTTCTCCCACTCAAATAAATGATTAAGAGGGTGCCTGATTTATCTGTACCATAGAAAGTTTATCTGAGGAATGTGGTAAGTAATACTGTGATTTGTTACTTGACTAAAGCTGAATATAAAGTATATAAATACCAGACACAGAAAGAACATTCTCTACCTGTGGTAGTTAGGATGTAATAAACATTTTATTTTCCATGAATTATTGTGAGTGATGATGGAACTGAAATACAAAGTGAGGACCAGATTCAATCAAAAATATGTCAGGCTTCTGTAACATGCCAGTGCTATTAAATGTATTTTTATATGTGTATAAAAATTAATTTTATGTAGCTCTGCCATACACCATTTCTTTACCTTTTCTCATTCTGTTTCTCCACTCTGGAAGATTATACGCTATGTCTGTCTATATGTGTGTCCGTGTGTATGTGTGTGTTAGATCGTTCCATTGAGAGAGATAAAAAGGTAATTGAATGAGCTTGATGAGCTTTCCTTGATGAGCTAAGAGTGAGGGATTTTGAGAACCTGTATAATCCTGTAGGGAACAGGGGAATACATCTCAT
Organism: Pelecanus crispus; assembly: GCF_030463565.1. Taxonomy (NCBI): domain Eukaryota; kingdom Metazoa; phylum Chordata; class Aves; order Pelecaniformes; family Pelecanidae; genus Pelecanus; species Pelecanus crispus. The sequence continues at coordinate 169,049,443 of NC_134644.1, read as the reverse complement.
TCCTTACAGTGTGGCTGTGGTGTATCACAGAGAGTTTCCACCTGGGATTACACTTAGTGCCTTTGTTAATGATCTGGAAGATGGAGCACATTAATTCACCTTGCAGATGACACTGTGGTGGGAAGTGTTGCAAAATACAATGTAAGGAGAGAGAAACAACAGAAGGGGCCTAAAAAGGAGATTAGAAGGAGAGGCAGGAAATGAGATTCAAGCAGGGAAAAGGCATTTGTGGGAAAGAAAGAACTCAGAACTCAGTTGAAGCTGGGGAGTAATTTAAAGTCTGATTAAAAGCCTCTTGACATTAGTGGAAAAGATGCACACTGATTTTAATGGGCCTTGAAACTGATGTCTTTTAAAGCACTTTGAGTTCCTTGAATGAAGGGGGCCACATACAGCAGGTCTTATCCTGTGGGGGAGAATTTGCAGTCTATGTCGGTAGCAGGAAGAGCCAGGGAAGCATTTACAGAGTTATTTGGGACTATGAAAGTAATAACAGCATTTTCACTCTCTCTTCTCTCTCTTCTAACCTATTCCCAATGTTCCTTGCAGCTATAGAGGTGAATAGGGCATAGGGGGTCTAGTTTATGAGCACAAGATACTTCAGTTATGTACGTGGAATCCCCATAGTTCCATTTGTCACTCTGCTCATGTTTGAAAACTGTGCCCTTCCACCCAAAAAATGCTCTTTAATGGGGTTGGAATGCTGCAATAAAGAACAGCATTTCAGTGGTGTGTAGTATGGGTTATATATAATAACCCCTTGGAGCATGTCTTGCAACAAACTTTTTAGATGTACTTAATAGTTTGTGCTATGCATGAAATATTAAAAGAGTCTTTTTTCTTCACAAAATCTTAATACAAAGGATTCCCCCACAAGCAAATGGACGTGTGTCGTGGTTTAGCCCCAGCCAGCAACTAAGCACCACGCAGCTGCTCACTCACTCCCCCTACCCCGATGGGATGGGGGAGAGAATTGGAGGAGTAAGAGTGAGAAACACTCCTGGGTTGAGATAAGAACAGTTTAATAATTGAAATTTAATTTAAAGTAAAATAATAATAATAACAATATTATAATAATAGTAATAATAATATACAAAGCAAGTGATGCACAATGCAATTGCTCACCACCCGACGACCGATACCCAGACAGTTCCCGAGCAGTGATCGCTGCTCCCCGGCCAACCCCCCCCCCAGTTTCTATACTGAGCATGACGTCAGACGGTATGGAATAACCCTTTGGTCAGTTTGGATCAACTGTTCTGGCTGTGCCCCCTCCCAGCTTCTTGTGCGCCTGGCAGAGCATGGGAAGCTGAAAAGTCCTTGACTAGCATAAGCAGTACTCAGCAACAACTAAAAACATCAGCGTGTTATCAACATTCTTCTCCTACTAAATCCAAAACACAGCACTGTGCCTGCTACTAGGAAGAAAATTAACTCTATCCCAGCCGAAACCAGGACAACGTGATAGGGTGTAGACGAAGTCATGCATCTGAAGTAGCAACTATTCATGCATGCCTTGAACACTTGATCCTTTTCTTTAAATCAAGCATATACACAAAGCAGGAAAATCATCTTCAATATTAACATAACCACTAGCTCACCTGGTTGCCTATGAACACTAATTAAAGCTCATTTATTAATTTTAATTGTGCTACATGCTGAGACATTAATGAAGCAATCCAGAAATGCTCTTTTAGAAGCTAACATGACCCCTGTAACTATGTATACTCACATCAGTGTTAGGTGTGTTTAGCATCTCTGTACAGAATTTTTTTGTACACTTAGTGCAAAGAACCCAGTTTTTAAATATGTATATTATCATATTTCTAAAAAATGTATTTTATCTGTACTATTTTGAATGTTTTTATTTATTTCTGTGTTAGCGTCTCACTTCTCCTATATTCACCTTTTTCTGCCATTTTCACTTTTCCTCCTGTATTTTTCTTTTCCTTTGTGGTCCCTAAAATAAAGAAATAAAAAAGACTAATTAAAAAAAAATGGATGAAAAAGAAAGTGAAATATCAAGTCTCCTTGAAAAATGAGCATTACAAAACTCAGTGCAAAACAAACGAAGGAAAAAATATATGTTCCCTTTTTGCCATTTTTGCTAAAAAATGTGGGAAGAAGGGAGCAAAAACAACTTTCATTTTCAAGTTTTAATTAACAAGAAATATCTTATACACGCTTATGTAAGTTTTTAAACTTTGTGAATTGGAAAAGTAGGGATGTACACCATTGTTGCACCTCACTGAATCCACACAATTATAAAAGGCAGTGAAAGTATAAGTGATAATGAGAAGCTCTACTATTTGCAACTGAAATGTCTGTCTAGATCCTCTCTGAGGCATTCACACACAAGTTGCTACTGAATTGGTCACAGAATTTTCTTCAAAATCTACATCCCCCCAATATTAAAGGCTTGACTTTGGTTTGTACTTAGCATCATACTACAAATTCAAAAAGTCCCTTATTTTTGTCTTGCATCAAGGCCTTTTCCCATTTCAAGAAGCAGAGGTAGGAAGCTCAGGCTTTCCTGATGAGTCCCTTCACCCAGCAGGAACCTGGATGGGTGGTGACTGCGATGGGAACCTCTCACCATCACCAGCATGACAGGCAAGCAGTTGCAAGGGTTAAATTCTCATGTTTGTCATATTTTCTAATTCAACCATATTCTTTGTTGTCTTCTAGCAGAGGGTATGTTCCTGCTGACAATCTTGTTGGCGGCCTCAGTTGGAGTCAGCTGCCTCAGAGGAACATCTGAAGACAGCAGTGTTTTGGAAGACAATTAATACGTCTTGCTGAGGCAGGGCCACGCGAGTGGCAGCCCTGCACCACCACGAGCCAAATAACCACGCACCGCAGGCCTGCTAGGCAGAATCACCACCGCTCCTGCTCTGCCCTGCGTGCCAGCCGGCGGGAGAGCGTCGGACGCTTGCACGGCCGCACAGAACTTCTGCTTCCAAGCAGAGCCTGCACGAGTGTAACCTCGGCTGAAGTCCACAGGAGAACGTCCTGCAAGAGCGGGCGACTGCCTTGTGCTTGGAGGGCTGCTTGTCCGGCCGGAGTGGCAGTGGCAGCTTCACGTGAAGCCACCTGGAAAAGATCTGAAGCAGACAAAGGAGTCCCTTAGCACAACACAGGAACACAAGGGTGGTATGTATGCGAGACAAATGCTGTGACGTTCAAAACGCCGTCAGCTCCATGACGGAAAAGTATGTTTTACAACAGTTGTATATGCACTGTTGTAACTGAATCAATCCTAAGCACCTCTCAAGTACAGGCAGTGAAGCAGCAGTTTTTCCAGACATACCTTTATTTGTCGTATGACTTGGCATGTGTCATAAACAGACCGGTTTTTTTGACCCGTATGGGAATTTTCTTAAAGGGCATCTTCCTTTAAGAAGAATGAGCAATACGACTGAAAGTAATTGTGGTGCAAGGGAACAGAACACAGCCTGTTCCTTCAGAGCAACACAAAGGATTTGGGAAATAAAGGGAGTATCTCCAGTGATACAACTGAGCACAAAACCATACCTTTAGTAAAAAGAAATAAATACATCTATATAGACTGTGAAAAATCCTTAGCTGAGATACATCAGGATCTCTCCATTGACTTACACTTAAAATATTAATTGTATCAGGTGCCCCTGCCCCGGGGCTGGCGGCGGGGCTGGGGGCGGCCCCTGTGAGGGGAGGCCGGGGCTGCCCCGGGCCGGACACAGCCGGTCCCAGCTGGTCATAGAATCATAGAATCATAGAATCGTTTAGGTTGGAAAAGACCTTTAAGATTATCCAGTCCAACCATTAACCTACACTACCAAGTCCACACTAAATCATTTAAGGGTAGACTAGACTAAACCATGTCCCCAAGTGCCACATCTACACATTTTTTGAACACTTCCAGGGATGGTGACTCCACCACCTCTCTGGGCAGCCTGTTCCAGTGCTTGACCACCCTTTCTGTAAAGAAATTTTTCCTAATTTTCAACCTAAACCTCCCCTGGTGCAGCTTGAGCCCATTTCCTCTCGTCCTATCGCTAACTACTTGGGAGAAGAGACCAACACCCACCTCACTACAACCTCCTTTCAGGTAGTTGTAGAGAGCGATAAGGTCTCCCCTCAGCCTCCTCTTCTCCAGGCTAAACAACCCCAGTTCCCTCAGCCGCTCCTCACAAGGCCTGTGCTCCAGACCCTTCACCAGCCTTGTTGCCCTTCTCTGGACACGCTCCAGCACCTCAATGTCTTTCTTGTAGTGAGGGGCCCAAAACTGGACACAGTATTCCAGGTGCGGCCTCACCAGCGCCGAGTACAGGGGGACAATCACCTCCCTGCTCCTGCTGGCCACACTATTCCTGACACAAGCCAGGATGCTGTTGGCCAAGCTGGGGGCGCCGGCAGCGGGGAAAAGAGGTTTCCGAAAGGGCCCGAGGCGGCCCAGGCAGAGGAGGAGGAAGCCAAGGAGGGAGCAGCAGCAGAGGCAGCCCGAGGCCGCAGGAGGAGGAGGGCAGGAGGTGCTGCAGGCCCGGAGCAGGGATCCCCTGCAGCCCTGGAGAGACCCCGCTGGAGCAGAGAGCCAGCCTGCAGCCCGGGGAGGGCCCCAGGCCGCAGCAGGGGGATATTTCCTGCAGGAGCTGCGGCCCTGGAGAGCCCAGGCGGGAGCAGGTTGTCCCTGCAGGACTGCAGCCCGGGGAAGGGCCCGCGCTGGAGCAGGGAGCCGTGGCAGGAGGGAGGAGCGGCCCAGAGGGGCTGCCAGGGGCTGGCCCCAGCCCCCATGGCCGTCCCTGCGCCGGGGGGAGAGGGGCCGGGGGTGAGGGGGGAAGGGGGGAATGGGCAAAGGTATAGGGGGACAATATTGTTTTAATGGTTGTCTCTGTTTCTCGCTATCCAACTCTAGCAGCAGTGCCAGTTCTAATGGACGAGTGTCCTGTTTAATGGCAGTAAAGTGTCATCACCTGAACACTTGTATTCACCTTTCTTTTCATACAACTTTGTTTTTTCTGACAACATTCTACCCTCATTGCCAAACCCTTCTGGATTAAGGTATGGAATAACTCTTAGAATCATAGAATCATTTATGTTGGAAAGGACCTTTCAGATCATTGAGTCTAACCATAAATCTTCTTTCAAAATGTCTTAACTTTACATTTCATTGTTAATTCTTTTTTTTAAGTGTATGGGGTGTCTGTACCGAAACGTTGGCAGCAGGGGCTGCAGGGGTGGCTCAGTGGAAGGAGGCCAAGGGCTGCCCTGTGCCCCATAGAAATTGTAGTGTAATATAAACTGGTATGATACTGGCAAGGAAAGGTGCTCTGAGACCAAGGAATGTATATTCTCAGCTTTATCAAATGTTTATTAGAAAATGTAATCCTAGTATTCATGTTGTTAAAATATACTCTTGCCTTGGAAAAAATGTAAATAGCAGCATGAGGTGAGAATAAATATATACATGAAAGTTCAAAATAGGAGAAAAACAGTGTTGTAATGTGGGTTTTTTAGACAAACTCTCTGTGGTATTTTCCACCTGGGGATTTGAAAGTCCTTTATCAAATGTTAATGAAATAGAGCTAAGTCATCATCAGTCATGATTTGTTATTTGTAAGAAATTAATTATTTCAGGTTAAAATCACATTGCGATTAAGCTGCTGAAATAGTTAGAAACATCTACTAAATACCATATCAATCTTTACACAAATATTTGCATATTTTTATTTAAACTGAGAGCTAGCAGTAGAGAAAATTAATCCAGAGGACTTATGTTTGCCAAGTGTGCTTCTTTAACACTGTTTATGGAATATTATGAGTAAAAAAACACAGAAAGTGTTTTTTTGCTTGTCTTTCCCAGGCTATTTTTTATACTCCTTTGAGTCCTCTTCTGATGCAATTTGGAAACTGTTTTTTTATACTATATTGTTTCCTGCTTCCCTATCTCACTTTTCCCATCCTCCCCCTTCCAAGCCCCACTTTGAACGTGGGCTGAATTTAATTTCCTGTACCTTTAACCATCTAAAATACAGAAATCTGGAGTATGGATCCTCAGTGTGTTGTGCAGAATCAACTAACCCTCTTTGCATCCCACCATGGAGATTTAAGAGGGTCATGATACCGGGTTATGTGATAAAAGCTCATCTGCCCACCCGCAAAGGAACACAGAGAGACAACAGCAGGAGGGAGACCTCCAATAATACCCTGTCCTGACTGCTCCCAGGCCCATCCCAGGAACCGCAGCCCATCAAAGCCTGTCTGCGCAAATCCAGAGGAGCTCATAGGCACAAAGGCAGGTGGGAACACAAATTAAGGACTGAGAAATCTAGGATCTAGGTAGGGATCTAGGAATCTAGGGATCTAGGTAGTTTGAGGAGGAACAACTGTGTGAAAACAGGGGGATAAAGGGGATAAAAAGGTTTGGTTATGTGTAAATAGCCGCTTCTCAGTATACTTATTAAATTCCTTTCTAAACCAGGACAACACCACATATACACACATATATATGTACACACATGTACCATGGTGTGTTCTGTGTACCTGTGCCTACTGGGTATGCATTTTCAGCATCACTACCAGCTGGACCCGGGGGGCATGGAGCTGCAGCAGCTTCCCTTTTTTCAGGCTGCCAGATCTGCCCCTATTCCCCTAACACATGTGATGTCCTAAAAACTAATGAACTCTGTTTCAGAGCTGAGACTCCCAGCTTTAGGCCTTCCTCCCAGCCACTTATGGGCTGTTGCTATTCTCTGTCTTAATCATGCATGTCAGGATGCAGTGAATCTGGAAGTACCTAACCCTCCTTCACCCTTTTCAGGAGCCTATGATGACTGCTTTAGACTGGATAGTTAGAGTCTGATGGGGAGTATCTTATCCGTGTTCTACTGCTTTTACCAAGCCTTGGGGTGTTGGAGGGATTGCTTGCCCGAGTAGGAGACTAAAATTCAACAATTCCAATGTGTTTCAGCTCAAATTTTAGTGCAGACAAGGAGCTGAAAAAGGTCTGACCTTAAAGGTTCCAATAAAGTGTAGGGAGAACAAATCTTGTTTATTTTTTGTCATACCTTGGAATCTTCTTCTTACTAATAAATGATCAATATAATATATAAGCAATGTGTGACCATTGACTCATCTGACCTGACCTTTCTCCAGCCTTTCTAAATTTTGCTACTTAACTGAACCCTTTTAAGGACAGGTGTGGTTTTGTTGTTCTTCCTCTTCTCTCCGCCCCCCCCCCCCCCCTTGTTTTTTTCCCCCCTCACTGGCATGCCAGGCATGCCAGGTTTACTTATTTGATTGTGATGTGGTTACTAAGGGAATGACAGTTGCTACAGTACCAATATTACAGTTTTGAAAGACTTGTTCATTACTTACAGTTGGTTCAATTTCTATCTTAAGAAACTTCTTATGAGTACATTTAATAGTCAGACTTTCGATTTTCTTTTTTTTCAGTTCATTAAGTTGGACAGTTATTTCATCCATTTCAACCCTGAACTGCAATCATACACTGTCTGGGTAAAATACTCTACTGATAAATCCAATAAAGTAATTTTCCTTAGACTAGCTATTGCACTTACATTATACACATTACCATAACGTAAGATGCACCTGCTGAGCTAGAAGCAAGGACAAGGCTTTTGTGTTTGTTTCTTAATATTGCCATTGTTTGGAAAATACAAGATAATCATAATCACTAACTATCAAATAATCCTGGGTGTTTGTGGAGACCCTTTCATGTCAGAAACCCCAGGTTTTCAGAGCCTCCTTGTGAAAGCAAAGTGTAAGAACTGCACCTTAGAGGAGCTATTTGAACTTCACAGGGCTTGGTTCATAGGGTTTGAAAGAAGTTTGGTTTGTAGGGATTGGAATTGAATCTGCTTATAGAATCAGAGCAGAGGGAATGAATCTTCAGAGGATTTCCTTACATCAAGGCTCTCCTTATCTCCATAGTCAGGAGGCTTTATCTGTGCCCAGCAAAACACTGAAACCCAAGAAGCCAAGAAGTTCAAGCTGCCTGCCACACAGAAATCGCTTCTCTCTTTATCTGTCATTCAAGCATAGACATCATCTGGTCTGTGCTAGCTTTGAAAGAGCCATCATTATTTCTCCAGGTCACTGAGCTGTTGCAGCTTTGGGATGGTCTGGAGACTGATCAGCAATTTTTTCTGAGTCATTCCAACCTCTTTAGAGATAGCCTTAGAGATTAGAGTTGTTATCTAAAGCAAGGAAGTGAACAGCAGATTTCTCATCATAAAATGAAAAAGTGGGAAGGCCCCTTCTCCTGGCTGGAAACAGAAGCTTCTTATTTTGAGAGAGAAAGGGGTTTGATGGGAAAAAAATGATTCAGCAGAAATGCTTTGGTTTAAGACACTGTCCTGTAGAGAGGACATTTTTTTCAGTATGTTTGCTTGTAATGCTTGGAGCAGCCCCAGGGAGCAACAGGATCTCTGTTAGCGTCTGGTTATTGTCAGAGCTGTTATTTGTGCGGTTGTTATTTACTACTGTTTGCTTTAACTTTCTCACACCTTCCTACATCCCTTATGAATAAGGACACCTACTCTTCTTGCAATCCCTAAATTTCAGGTTTTTCACTAAAGTGAGAATTTTGAGTTGCCAACAGGTTATTGAGGGGTAAAAACTGCATCAAGATAGGATTAGAGCAGATGGGGTAAGCATAGCGAAGAGTTTGAAATAATTGAAAACAAGAATGAGCTTGTTTTTCCTCCCCATCCTGCTTCTTCCATCCCTTCTCCCCACCTTATGCTCTCTCATGCTGGCTCTGGTGCCTGTCTGGCTCCCTGAACAAGAGACAGGATAAACCACTAAATTAGCCGAAAAAGGGAATGGTATTTCTGTAGGTTATCAAACTGTATTGGCTGCCTAAGGGATCCATCTCTCAATCTCTGCATCCGCTCCTGGAAGAGTGGCATTATGTGTTCAAAATGGGGGTAGGTGTTTCCACTGGCTATGGTGAATAAATGGATGGGACATTCCTGAATCTAGTTACCAAGGTAAAGGCTAATTATGTTTTCTTCACCTGAATTGGTGGTCTCATCTTTTGTCAAAGATCAAATCATAGAGAAATGGACAATCTCAGCTGATGAGTTGGCAACTCTACTTCAGCTCAGTCTTACATATTTATGTCTGAGGACACTTATTAAAGAAATATTTATTAATGCATGTTATACGAATTAAAGACAGAAACTTCCTTTCTGGGGAAAAAGAAAAATGTTTAAGTATTATTATGTGAAGCAAAGTATGTTTAAAGAGAAAACAAAGCTCTGAAAATTTCTAAGTGCCTGTCACTGCATCCTGCAAGGCAAAAATACAGGTAGAGGTCACTGTCAAGATAGGAATGTCTTCTGCCATTTTACATGTGCCAGGGGTATCTGAAACTCCAGCATGGGGCTGGCAGACTTAGCAGGACCTGCGGAGGTGTATGCTCCCTGGATTGGCAAATGGAGGCTAGGAAGAGCACCTTATCACACCAAAATGGTGCTACATGTCTGTGCTTAGGCATCTGGATCCCTAAGTTTATGAAGTGTACATATGCTCTGTTTTAGTAGCTATCATTCCTCAGATAGGAAATACTGACAGGAAGATTGCAGGTATTAACAAATAGCAAACATTAAAACAAGTACAAATATTTAGTAATTTATTTTTCTGATGCATTTAAGTCTACTGAGGGAGATGCTAAATCTTTTTTTTTTTAGATTGCAACCTATTAGTACCGCACAACTCTTCCCACATTGTTGTTGCTATTCTTACTACGTTACACATTTTTAATTTCTGCATCTCACAAAATTTTCCAGATGTCTTATACAGATCATTCCCACTATAAAGTCCCAGTGCACTAGAATAGTTGTGATATGTTGTCCCTTTCCATGACATTCTGAGGAGTGGGCTTCATATTTTGCAAGGCACTTTACTTCATACAAAATGCAAGCAAAACTGTGATTTCTGTTAGTCTTTATAACATGACAAATATCTCTAGGGTGAGTTAGCTGTTACACATAAACACACTGAAAGAATCAAAAGTGGTTTGAAAACTTCACAGAAAACTTTTAGGATGGATAGATAGATGGATAAATAAATAGATTATAGAAATGATTGTGCCATAAGCCATAGGTATCTTTTCCATTCATATCTATTAGAGATAATAATTCAGGAAGTTCAGCAAAGATTTTACAGTCCTCTTGGATGTGTAGTAGCGTTTAGCTAATTGCAGTGTAAACTGCTAGAGCTAGGTGAATTTTGGTATCAAAGGTGCATTTTTGCTTTTTTTAAGAAACACTTTCTATAAGCAGTATCTTTTTATTCTTTCCTCCCTCCATTGGAAACCTGGAAAACAGAAATCTAGTCCAGAAAATTGATTGTTTTCTTAAAAAAAAAAAAAAATTTGAACATTTCTTTTGGTTGGTTGAACACAATGATAATGCTCTAATTTGACTATTTGGCTTGCCTTTCTTTAAAAAAGAAAAAAACAAACAAACAAACCCAAACAAACAGAAATGCAAAACCAAGCAAACAACCCAAACCAAACCAAAACCAAAACACCTTACTTTTTAGACAGTTCTAGTTCCCCAAGTGAAGCCAAGTCACGTGCCCGACTTCCTTATCATTATGCTCTCAAGGTTGTAAGCAGCTGTTCTCTGTCTCAGATACTTGGTCTTAACAATGCTCCCCAGCATCCGTATTGCATACTTGTGCAGAGTGGAGAAGGAGAGCTGCTGAATAATTGCCAGCATACAACAACTGTCTTAATAGACTCTCTGTTTTGTCTTTGGAAGGAAACTTGGCATAGGCTGCAGGTTTTTAGGCTACATATTTCTCAATTCAGAGTATCGTTTAATGACTCTAAAAGACAATCTTCTTGCTATACTAGAAGAAAAAGAAACTGTAGAAAGTTAAATACAAAATACATTTTAAAAGCTCAGAAGGACAATTATAAACCCAGCCAAAACTGTAGCTTATCTAATTGAAGTATCTTTTATTGAACTGCGTGACTGGTTCCTATGAATGGTGAAATACTGTGTAGCATTTTATTTCTCTTGCAAAAAATTGATTAAATGGACTCAGTAAATTTTTTTATTTGGATGGGTTTGATTTCATCATCTCAAAACGTATATTATTCTTCAATGAATTATAAGAAAGGAGAGGAAACAGAGGGGTAAGTTGCCTGTAGAAATCATATTTGCAGTTACTCAGGATAGTTTTTCTTAAAGAATCGATCAAACCAAAATGAGACAGTACTGAGCAGACATTTCAGGGGCAGTTTATTACGAAAAAGGGGAGAATTAAAGGAGGTAAGGGATCTTTTATTGTGGCCTTGACTTATCATGTATTCAAAGGTCAGCTGAAAGTTGCAAAGAAAATCAATTTGTCACATGCTGCTCTGCATGAGAGTTTTCGCTGTCAATGACCTGGAGTGAAAATGCTCCACAGGCAGTGCCTGACATCCTCACAGTAATAAACACACACCGTCGGCTTTTCTACCCCGCTGTAATGCCTTTCTCCCCTCCCAGCCTCCTCATGTCTGTCTCACTCCAGCAGGCCCTCTTACTCGGGTATCTTGCGGCAATGAAAAACAAAATCTGCCTTATGGGGCTGAAAGAAAAGGAGAAAGTGGATGATAAAACCTAATCCATACTGCCTACATCTTCAGACAAAGTTGGTGATGTGAATCCAGATTACTGTTCACCTTTCGCTAAAATAGCTTTTGCAGGTGAGAGGTTACAGGCCAAAGATGGGTGAATATCAGAGAAGGTTATGAAGCACAGCTTTATTGAGGAGATAATGCTTGGGGTGGCTAATGAAGCTTTAACACTGCCGTTAACAAGTCTCCTACGGTCCTCCTTGGGATTCCTGAACCCCCGTGATGCTTATTTGGCTTTTTAGTCCCTCCGTACCTCCCCAGCTGTGATGTACAAACCTCAAACACAGCAGCAGAGCAGCTCGGCCACAAGCACCATCAGGGAGCTGAAGCTGTGTACCATAAACCCAACAAAGGCCTGAGAGCGGGGGCGCGGGGCAGGCAGTGCCCCAGCTCACGGACTGATGGAAGAAACAGCACGGCGTTCACTGTCCGGGATGCAGCAGCACGTCGAGCTGCAGGTTCCCATTCTGTTGACATCAGGGCTGTGTCTGTGCAAAAGGTTTTTCGCACGCCTCCATTTGAGTTTAAGAATGAAGTTTTTAACTGACATGGAGTCGCTGGTTTTGTATTCTTTTTTTCACATCACTCAATAAAGTGTTTAATGAAAAAAGATTTTTAAAAGTGACCACTGTGTCACAATACGCCTGCTAGTGTGAGTATCCCCACCTGTACCAGATGAATACAGAACACTTGAAAGTGCCTTAGAAAGTTTCTCCTTCTATAAATAGAAAGAAATATATCTTTTTGCAATAGTAAAAATCCAAGTCCTATTTAACCTAAGAAACTGTGATTTCTGAAGAAGAGGAGTCATGCTGAGACCGTAAGAACTGAGCAGGAAAAAACCAAGGTAACAAACTGATCGTTCAGTCAGGAGTGGAATTAATGAAGCTTGATTACTGATGTGCCCACCCCTGCCCCCAGCTGGTGTGGATTCTCTGATGTCTAGTAATGATGTTCTTAGCCTTTTCATCAGTGGGAAATTTTTTCTCTCCTCAGTCACCTGCTTTCATGGAAATTACAGGAGTGCAGTACAGCTTGATCCACGAGTCCGTAAACTTTCACTGAAGATGGATAACAGATTCAAAAGTTACTTGGGGAATGAAGGAAGGAGTGGAAATTTCACATCATCACTGACGGATATGAACACACACAAATACTTATACACCCTTCATGATCATCCAGGAGTTGTTTCCATAGGGAACTGATTACAAAGGAAGATATTTTTATAAGACTTCTTAATATATATATTTTTAACAACAATTATTTCCATTAAATTTTAACATCTTGCATAAAGGAGGTCTAGGATGACTCTGATATAGTCTGCTGCAGAAGTAGATGGGAATTTTAGTTCGATTGCATTGACATCAAATGCAAGATCAAAGGCCATGCTTGATTTTAGAGCACTTCTGAATTACTTCAGTGAGGTCAGTTCTACAAATAGATAACTAAATTATCTTCTAATCAATCACGCTTGTTTCCCAGTTCTGCATTCAGATGTTTTGGAGAAAAGCAGAGTTTTACTAATAACCTCACCAACATCCAGCCCCCATAAGCAACAGAGATATCGGGTATGAGAGATATGAAACATTCTGGGAGCAATCACTTATTTATTATCACTAGGGATTGATTTGAATTACAAGAAAGTGTTATCTAGATTAACCTACATATCTCACATCTGCTTGCATCTAGGAAATCATTGTGATTTACCCATATCAAATTTCAACAGGTAAAGCTGTGTCTTCCCTAAGAGAAAGATGTGAGTTTGTTCTCATCAAGATTACAGTCTGTAAATAAATGACATGTGCAGACAATACAATGAAAATTTTACCTTTGTTTTGGTGGTTGAAGTAAGTTTGGGAGAAGGAAGAAAGGGAGTGTGATGGTCTGTCTTGTGGATTGTGGTTTCCAGGAGCAAGTGTATGTGAAGAAATATTTAAATTTTGGTTTTGAAGATCAATGTGGATTAGATGTTTAATCTCTCTGCTTACTTTTCATTCACTATTGTTTTCTGCCTGCAGTTCTGACAATGTGTGACAATTCAGTTTTTAGCTTACAATACCCAAAGTTAGGATTTGGATAGCTACATGAAAATTGTAAGGAATACTGTAGCTTTCAGATGATATTTCTATTTCAAGAAAAAATCTTATTGGGCTGAAGTTTATAAAAACTTGGGAGCTCTTTAAACTTTTTTTGATGGTTGATTTCTTTTGAAAAGACAGGCCAAACTGAAATTGACAGTGCCCCTTAATATAGAATATTAATTATACATGTACCTAGAGTATATTGTTAGTCAAAGTGGCTAAATAAATAACACAGGAAACATTAATAAATAATAGCATGATTAAAAATCTCTCTTAAACTCTCCAATGCCACAGAGAACTTGAATAAGGAGATAAATATTGAATTTTAAACCCATAATTAAGTTTAGTACATTCTGCTTTCCTGTTTTACATGACAGATTTCCTTTGATACTTGGGAGGGTTTAATTTTTTTTTTTTTTTTTTAGTTTATTATATATTTTTCTATCTTAAACCTTTAATTTGACAGAGAATGAAATAGGAAGAAGAAATTTTCAGGAAAATTCCAGTCATGAAATAAATGTAGGGAATTATTAATTGGAAACTGATTATCAAACTGAAACCTGAACTTTGTAAGGAGATGTCATGCAGGCAGTAGCTAAAAGAACAGAGGTGTGATAATAAGAGGAAATTGCCCTCAGGTACAGTAAATGTGCAAAATGAGAGAGAAGCTTATTATACTCACTGTGTTTTCTCTAGACTGAAGGCTTTCTCAACTGCATCAAGGTAGTGTAGATGGATCCCATTAATAACTGAAAAAAATGTATTTTTTTTCATGGCAATTTACAGTCTTCTTTGGACACTCTCTCCTGACAGCCCTTGACTTTACGGGTAGCCTTGCTTATTGGCTGTAGGAATGGCCAGAAGTCTAGCACAGGAATAATCCAGGAGATTTTTCCAAGAGTGACCTTCAGCAGCAGCAGTGCCTACAACAATCCTTCCCACCTTTCCTCACCTGCCATCTTTATTTACCATGCAAAAAAACTGCAAATATCAAGCTGTCCTATCTCTCCTTACAGAGAAAGAACCAAGCAGAAAATCTGCCTGCAGCAGGGTTCTCACAGAAAAACTGACACAGCCTTACCCCCAAACCAGGTGGGATTTTTCCATCATTTTGTACTGTGACTCAATGCAGTCTTTGTGTATTGATTATAAGGACACAAGGCACAACACCTAATTTCAGAGCACTTCTGGGACTGCTCCTCCAGAGAGTTACAGCTGCCCAGGATTTTATTTTATTTTATTTTAATTTAATTTAATTTCATTTTATTTTATTTTATTTATAAGCTTTTTAAGTTGAAGATTTTGATCCTTTGCATGGACATGTTTCTTAGGGTGCCACATTGACTGCCAGTCCATCGGTGAAATCACATTTTTTCTGTCTGTGTGCTGCCTTGTGGTGAGATCAGGGTTAATCCACAGTCCACATAATCTGTAGGATCCTTCTTGGTCTCCAAGCGCCCAGCTGAGTTTGCATGTATTTGTCCAAATATTGATCTTCTCCCTCTCCTGTACATTGCGTGGAGGGGAAAGAGTATGTGATTTGTTGTTCCTTGTAATTAAACAGTGATTAATTTTGTAATTAAAATGTTCTCTATGAACATTATTAATAAAATACCTAAAAATAAAGTCTTCTTAAAAATATGTTTGTTTCCACAATTTGGCAAATCCATTTTTTCACTGAAAATCTCTTGCCTCTGATATTGTGTGTCTCTGACTGCATGTCAAAGACAAGGCTACACATTTTTAGAGAGCGGGGTATCAGTAATCAAGACCTGTCATACAGATCTGCTGGGAAAATTTTGCCTTTATTGTCTTTTCTTTAACAAGCTGGTACCTAGTTCATGTCAGTGGGACTCATTTGATGTGCTATAATGAGAGATGCATTTGTGCCACTCCTGTGTGAAGTAAAAAACAGGTCAGAAAAGTTTACCAGGGATCATGCTAATGAGTTCAGAGCCCAAGATGTATGGAAAAAAAGTCTCTTCTCACATGTTGCTGTTAGACAAGCAGTTTTACTTTTCTGCCAGTTTTACAGCCTCCTACTCAGCATCCACTTAATTTTAAAAAGAGGGATACCTAGTTTAGTACAGTCTCCTGTGAATTCCCATGGATTAGATGGAAGAACAATGCTTTTTACCTACAGCAAAAGAAAGTGAAGGTTAGTTCTGAATAAGGACTACAACTCTACGTAGGTTTTTTTTGTTGTTTTGTTTTGTTTTAAAATTTGTGATCATGTAAGAGACTGGTAGTTCACCGTATTCTACAGCTCTCTGACTGAGCATACAGCAGTTCTTGTTTACACTTTGGTGACATCCTAAGATTTCATGTGTAGTATCTCTAAAACCATGTATCCAAAGAAAACTGAGAAAATCCCCTAAACCTCATTCTATTTTATTATGTCTCAGGGCTTTGCGGGGTGTGTGTGTGGGGGGTGTGTGCTGTTCAACTTTGAAAATTTTGAGCATTTAACTGACACTTAAGTCAAAGTCTCTATTTCTACTTCTCTTTCACGGGGAAAAGATGATGGTTACAGGCATATCTTTCTTTAAAATCAAAGTAAAAATTATCAGGTGTTATAACTAAAAGACTTGGTGTAAAATTACGAAGATGAGTGGCAAGGCCCTCAGGATAGAAACGCCACTGTGCTGTGTGCAGAGCAAATCTGTGCTGCCGTCCTCACCAAGCAGGTCTGATTGCTTAAAAAACTCAGACTTGATGTGAAAGCAGTCATTTAGACTCTGACCTCAGACACTGTAGCAAAGTCACTTTTATTATGCGCTTTACCTTGATCTTGTGTCATTAACTGATTGGCAGCCAGTTCATTCCACCTTTTTCTCCCTTTCTTGCACATACAGGTTGCACTTACCTATATTAGTAATATTCAAGTGTTACAAAAAAAGATTATTATATAGCTATCTAGTCAGTATCTGCCAAGAAAATGTTATGCCTATTTTGCAGATAGGAAAAGAACTCACTAACTGTGGGATTTATCTCATCTAATTTAGACCCCTGTAATGAATGTCTCTCCGAGCTGGTCAAGAGAACTCTCTGTATAGCAAATGGAGAGAAATGGGTACAATTCATCTTCCCTATTCTGTATGTCCTGTAAGATGAAAGGACTCCTACACTAGAAATGCTTATTTATTTCCATTGACATCAAAGAGAGCTCAGATACAGATGTCTGCACAGTGAAGGTGTGAGGTACCCTATCCTAACAGAGTGAGCAATCTTCCAAAAAAACCATTTGTATTCTATGGATATTTCTACACACAGCATTCAAATACCAAGGTAACTTCACACTAGTTCTCACTGTAGGCTAATGTACTTTGCTCAGAACTGCTATAATAAACTACTGCTCATTTCTGAAAAAATGAGCTGAGATCTATAGCCAAACTGCCAGTGCCTTAACAGCAGTGTATTTATGCTTTCAGCACCAGCAAGGAACTAAACCCTGGTGTTCAAGTCTAAAGTCTTGACCACTGCCCTGTTTTTCTTTGTGAATTAAGACCACAAGGGAACTAGTGGTAGAGGGAAATTCTTGGAGCAGTTCACCCAAGAGACAGAACTGCATCTATGAGACACTACATGTTCTTCTGCAGATCCCTTGCCAATCCACAAGGTTATGGAGTAAGTTTCAGATTTCACCCTACAGTGAGAAGATGCTGGAATACCAGTGTCTACATTTGTGCAGATCAGTATGGGAAATCCTCTTGTATGAGATGTTCTTCTGAGGTGGTCTTGAGGAAACTAATCTTCAGTAGAAGGTTAACATGTTAGCATGGAGTGCTGGAAATAAATTTCTCACACCTAATGCTTACACAGAGCATTTTCCAGGCACAGCAAAATACCCATGTCCTTAGGGAAAAGTTTCCAAGCAGCGTCTTTTTAATCACAATGTCAAAAAGTAATCAATTTATAATTCCAGCATTTCCCTTATTGCTAATAGCAACCTGCCCACACTGGACAGGCTAAAGCAATAAAAGAGATTAAAAAAATATATTTTAAGGTTGCTTATTTCTTGCCTTATAGCACTGGTAATGTAATTTATTCTTTGTTTTACTTGTGTTTACTGTAAAGAAGAATACCCAGACTGAAGTTCCTTCAGGAGTATTGGGGGGAAAAACCTGTAATAGTATCCTCAAATCACGCAGAATCTCAATGTTCATTAGAAGCAACTTGATTATTCTAGTTACATTACAGAAATCTGAGTCGTTATTTAGGAAAAAAAACATTCATTACCTTCTACATGAATAATTTGCCCTCTCCTGCAACCCATCCCTCTGGGGGACCCTTGCTTTAGATGACCTAATTCTGTCAATATAAAGGCATTGGTGCCTCTGTGGAAACTGTATGCCTTTATAAATCACTGTATTAGAGAATACATGCAGTATGCTCTGCAACTGTGTGGAACTGAGAGAGGGCTGCACTATGACAAGCTAGATATTGAGACCTTGAGCATGTGTTGTACTCTGAAATAAACTTTTTACCCATTACTGAATTCAAGGGCAAGTGGCATACACTCAATTAGAGGAAAGGTTTGCATATTATCAGCAAAAAATAGAAAAGCAGCCAGCATAGTGTGGTTGCCATCTGTGGTGGGTTGACCCTGGCTGGACACCAATTGTGCACCAAAGCCACTCTATCGCTCCCCTCCTCAGCTGGACAGAGGAGAGAAAATGTAATGAAAGGCTCGTGGGTTGAGATAAGGACAGGGAGAGATCATTCAGCAATTACTGTCATGGGCAAAACAGACTCGACATGGGGAAATTAGTTTAATTTATTACCAATCAAATAAGACTAAGGTAATAAAAAAATAAAACCTAAATCTTAAAACTCCTTCCCCCCACCAATCCCTTCGTCCCAAGCTCAACTTTACTCCTGATTTCTCTGCCTCCTCCTCCCCAGTGGCGCAGGGGGACAGGGAATGGGGGTTGGGGTCAGTTCATCACACATTGTCTCTGCCGCTCCGTCCTCCTCAGGGGAGGACTCCTCACACTCTTCCCCTGCTCCAGCGTGGGTCCCTCCCACAGGACACAGCCCTCCACAGACCTCTCCAATGTGGATCCTTCCCACAGGCTACAGTTCCTCATGAACTGCTCCAGCGTGGGTCCCTCTCTCCATGGGTCCACAGGTCCTGCCAAGGGGTCACAGCCTCCTTGGGGCACATCCCCCTGCTCCGGCGTGGGCTCCTCCCCGGGCTGCAGTGGATCTCTGCTCCCCCGGGGGCCTCCATGGGTGCAGGGGCACAGCTGCCTCCCCATGGGCTGCACCAGGGCTGCAGGGGAATCTCTGCTCCGGTGCCTGGAGCACCTCCTGCCCTCCTTCTGCACTGACCTGGGGGGCTGCAGAGTCCTTCCTCTCACATATTCTCACTCCTCTGTCTTCAGCTGCAGTTGTGCAGGTTTGGTCCCCCCCCACACCCCCTTCTTAAATATGTTATCCCAGAGGTGCTACCACCATCGCTGATGGGCTTGGCCTTGGCCAGCAGCGGGTCCATCTTGGAGCCGGCTGGCATTGGCTCTGTCGAACATAGGGGAAGCTTCTGGCAGCTTCTCACAGAACCCTGTAGCCCCCAGCTATCAAAACCTTGCCATGCAAACCCAATACACCATCCTATCAGATCTCATAAAACACAGACGATGGGGTCAATGCAGCACCCAGGGAGAACAGCCTTGAAGGAGAAGCACTGGAGGATGCTGTGCATGTGGTTAACTCTCTCTCTGTTACTCTTCTTTCAGTCCCTAAAGAAGTAAAGTTTCTTATTGGTCTTGCTGCTAAAAGGGGTTACCTTTTTCCCTTCCCTTCCCTTCCCTTCCCTTCCCTTCCCTTCCCTTCCCTTCCCTTCCCTTCCCTTCCCTTCCCTTCCCTTCCCTTCCCTTCCCTTCCCTTCCCTTCCCTTCCCTTCCCTTCCCTTCCCTTCCCTTCCCTTCCCTTCCCTTCCCTCATATAAAATCAGTGTTCTTATATCTTAAGCCATTGTTAGTTCTGTTACTGTACCTTGGTTTGAAGCTGGATTAAGCAAATGCTCTCACCTAATGATCCAATAGGTTTGGATTTTCAGTATTTCTTTGTTCTAATACATTCCTTAGAATTTATTTAAAAGTTCATCTGCTATAAAGACAGGTTTGTTTCCACTTTTCACTGTGAAAAATTGTTGCATCAGTATCTATTTACCCATGAAACATAATCTGAATAAAAATGACATACATTTAAAGTTGAATGATCCTTCTGTATTAGCATATCAATATATATTCTTATTCAGAAGGAAGAGGATTTCTTACTAGTCTGGTTAAATCTATTTTGGAATAATAAAATTATTTCAGAACAACAGCATCCATATATGATATTGTCTAGAATGTTTAGTCCCAACTGACTATGGGTATAGAAAAACCCTAGCTGCTGGCAAGCCAGAACTTCACCAGCTGAGGAGAAAGAAATTATTGAGGCTGAATCAAGTTGCACCAGGTATATCAACTACTGAAAGTTCTGTGGTTTTGTGTAGCCTTTTGCCTTCTACAGATCAGCTGGTCATAAGATTAAGTAAGTTCTTGACTTTGTCTCAAAGCAGGATGAATTCAAAGCCATTGTGTAAATTATAGTTGTTGCAATAACTAGAGTCTTCAGACCAAGAACAGGGGAGTTATTTTCAGTCCTAGTTTATGGGAAAGAGAGTATCTGTGTTTGGATAGTCTATGTACACACATGCATGATTGTGTCAGAAAGCCTGGGCCTGAAAAGTATTTCCTTCACTGACCAAGTTCAAACCAAATTATGGTAAGATATTTGTTTGTCCTAAATTATGCTGCTAAGGTATAGACGTATTGAGTTAACACTCTTGAAGTAGCACAGAAATTTGGTCCATTGATAACGATTCTTGTCTACTACAGAATAGTGTTGTTTCATGTCTAACAAACACTTGAAAACATGAAAATATTTGACAGGAGGTTGAGGGAAGTGATCCTTCCCCTCTGCTCAGCACTGGTGAGGCCACACCTGGAGTGCTGTGTCCAGTGCTGAGCTCCCCAGTACAAGAGATCCATGGACATACAGGAGTGAGTGCAGTGAAGGACCACAAAGGTGATCAAGGGTCTGGAGCACCTGAGGTATAAGGAAAGGCTGAGAGAGCTGGGACTGTGCAGTCTGGAGAAGAGGAGGCTCCGGGGGGACCTTATGAATGTATATAAATACCTGAAGAGTGGGTGCAAAGCGGGCAGAGACAGGCTCTTTCCAGTGGTACCCTGTGACAGGACCAGAGGCAACAGGTGCAAACTGAAACACAGGAGGTTTCTTCTGAATATCAGGAAAACTTTTTTACTGTGAGGGTGATCGAGCAGTGGCATAGGTTGCTCAGAGAGGTTTTGGAGTCTCCCTCCTTAGAGATATTCAGAAGTTGTCTGGACACGGTCCTGGGCAATTGCATATAAGTGGCCCTGCTTGAGCAGGGGGGTCAGACAAGCTGAGCTCTAGGGTCCCTTCCAACCTCAATCATTCTGTGATTATGTGATTCTGTACTATGCTGGGCTTCCCAAGATCCCAGAAGCAATTAAGCTGCAGGATCTCCTTCTCCACCACCAGCAATGATTTGCATTTCTAAAGATTCTTACAGAGTGAAGTCCATGTGATCCCTGTAGCACAATACCTCTTATCTTGGTTGAAAGGTGTGTAAAGGAAAAGAAAGATTCCTGCATACAAAAATGTCACATATATGCATCTATGCAAAGGCCAGGATGGATCTTGTTTATCCTACATTCTCAGACAGAATATTTCAGGCTCTTTTCTGCTGTCCTGTTCTAGCCATATTATGCCATTCATAGAGATTGCCATTCACATCATCCCTGCTCCTCTCAGAAAGGTTACCAGCCCTTCTGACCGTCTGGGTGAGCCGTTCCTTGATCCTGATTTAATCCAGTTCAGTAAAAATGGGACAGGTGAGTTTAAAAATAGCATGTCTTTGTTAACTTGGCTCATGGAGACTGATGTAATTTTGGTAGCTACATTTCAAGAACATGAAACAAAGATCAAAGGGACATGTTGGCAGGGAGGCAGTGATAAAGAAGCTATAGTAGGCTGTGGTGAAAGGCTCTTCACTGGCACAGCTGCACCTGCAAAAATAAGTCTCTCAATAGTTAGAATAGCAGGTCAGTAGTTAACACCTACAGTGTTCTCACCTCTGTTAGCAAAATGTAAAGAAATGAGAGGGAACAATAAGATTTACTTGGTTTTCCTCAAAGTAGTAGTCAAATTCCACACAATTTTTAATGAAACTCTTTACTCGCACATGGAAAAACGCTACATATGTGGAGACAAGGGTCCTTAATTTATCATATCTAGCCTTGGGCACTGCGCTGAAGCACTAACACTGGGAAAGCTTTCCTAGGCTCTCTGTAGTGAGCCAGTGAGTTCAGGCCACCAAAGATCTCTTTGCCTCAGAAGGTGTCTCTTCCATGGTTTTTGAGGGACCCTAGAGCAATTACACTCTTACATTTAGGAAGCATTTCTTTACCGAGAGGGTGGTCAAACACTGGAACAGGCTTCCTAGAGAGGTGGTTGATGCCCCAAGCCTGTTGGTGTTTAAGAGGCATTTGGACAATACCCTTAACAACATGCTTTAACTTTTGGTCAGCCCTGAATTGGTCAGGCAGTTGGACTAAATGATCATTTTAGGTCCCTTCCAACTGAAATAGTCTATTCTATTCTATTCTATTCTATTCTATTCTATTCTATTCTATTCTATTCTATTCTATTCTATTCTATTCTATTCCATTCATTTATCTGAGTGGAAGTCAGACTGGAGTGGCTAACACAAGTCACACAAAGAATATACAGCAGTGAAATAAAGGAGATTTGTGCTGGGAAGAAGATGTTCTTTCCCTCTAGGTACTCCCTTCTCAGTGACAGGGAAAGTACCCAGCTTCCCCTGACATTAGGAGTAAGGCAGACACAGGCATGGTTGGAGCAGTGACAGGGTTATTGCCCTGCTCCTAGCTGTTTTGATCACTTGCTTTGACAGATACTCCCAAACAGCCCTGTTCACGTGACTTGCCTGACCTTGCGTTTTGGATTTCTTTTCCCTCTTTTTTTCCCCTCCAGAGCTCTTCCCCCTTATCATCTCCATCCCGTCAAAATAAACAGTCCACCCACATTTGTCAGTTTACCCCAGTTTTGTACTCCTAGGTCATCAGTATGGTAAAGCTAGTACCTCTATTTTTTAAACTACAGTCCAGACAGATTTGCTGTCTAGTAACACTGGGGATCAAGGTGGAACAGCTGCATAATCATTACTAGCGGCTTTGTTGTTTGTAAAATCCTTCAATTCCTAATGTTGTTGTTGTTGTCTTTTTAGACATACCACAAGTCATGGTGGAGTACCTGGGTGCACAAGAGCCTTTTGCTACTCTCTGTTCCTTTCTCCCCGTTAACACTGACAAATCTAGTCAGAACTTTCACCCTTTCTGGATCACAGCAATATTTTTCATTGCATCTATGTTGCATTGCCATTACAATACATATCAAGGGAGTTTGAGTCAGGCTGAAATTTTCACCATTTATGTCTATATTAGTAAACAGAAAAGGACTTTGTATCTTGAACTGTTATGAAAATTGGGAAAATACGGATTATGAGCATACAGCTAACTGCCTTACTGAAACAGAGTGACTGCATCCACACTGCCTACTGGGAACTTTCCCTGGCCCATGGTGTCCTCCAAATTATGGATGGGTATTGTCTGGGAGAGTGCCTGGTGGCATGGGCCAAAATCATGCCAAGGAAGTTCTGAGTATTAAAGGGTGTGGATGATGTGTCAGTGCTTGAGTCAATTACCTGGTCTTGCTTAATTTTCTAGTATAGGTGCAGTCATTAGGAGACATGATAAACACAGATAATTTGATCCCTAGTTTCTCTTTTGAGTCATAACAGCAGTATGCTACAATCCTATTGCAAAGAAGGTGAAGACATCATTAGCACAGCTGCTAAGGACAGATCATCTAGAAATACATCCTGAAACATGGGGAGTGATTCTGTACTGACTTCTTCAGATTTTAATCCAGGCCACATTCACATTATTTCTGCTGCCTACATGGAACTTTTCCAGAACCGGACCTGTGCAAGGGCTGATGAAGGCCATGGAGAAAATAAATGCACAAAATTTCATTTTTCATTCAAATTATTATTCATGTGTGCCAATATCTAGACTTCCAAATGCAGCAGTTCTTAAGTTTACATCCTGCAGATCACACAATAGCATAAATAGAATTAATTTATGTATATTTTTGTAAATATAATTATCAGCAAGTGAGGCAAAAGAGGATAAAAGAGAATGGGAACAAGAGAAGAGCATTGGCTTCCCTTTCAAATCCTGCATACAATCTGCTCTATCCATATTCCATTCCAGCACAGGACAACATGCCACCTGCATATGGTATGACACCATACTGCCATATCTCCATTTGACTTATGTCTTTCAAAACCTGGAATAAAGACAACAAGGTTTTAATCTTTCATTTTCCAGCAGGATAAGAGATAGGACAAGTAATGTAGACATTAATCAAGACTGCGATATAAAAGAGGAAATATTAAAAAAACTCCTGAAAAAGGCTCCCTTACACACACATTCCCCAAAGATCTGGTTAAAAAAAAAAAAGAAGAAAGAAAGAAAGAAAAAAACCACCTCACTCAGCTTTCTGATAAGACAGGCTTTCAGTTGTAATGATAATAGCAGCTTTGAAGGATTGCAGAGGAGTTGCTTCAGAGTCAGGGTCTCCTGACCACTCCAGCTCAGGCTTGGACACTAAGTTATATTTTCTGCTATCTATTTAGGGTTTTTTCCTTTTGTTTTGGGTTTCAGATCTTGAAGAATCAGACCAGAATTTTCTGGAATTGCTTCACATTGTCACATATTCAGACAGAATATAATGCAATTAACTATGAGTAAATTCACTGGAAAATGAAATATGGTATTACGTGGAATATGAAATATTGCATTAGTGAAATCACAAAACTATTTGGCTGCTTCAAAGAAAAAGTTGCTCTTGTTCCAAGCAAGAAAGCAGAGTTATGCTTTTATCACCTAGGTACCCTGAAGGCACTGGCATGGATATAAAGAAATAAAATATATATTAAAGGAAGTTGGATTTTGAAATAACTAAAAAAAACCTCAACAAAACAAAAAAACCACAAACCCAAACAAAAAATAAGCAAGATTCTGGCCTCAAAACTAATGTGTTAGAACAGAGTGCAGATTACTAGAAAGAAAGAACCATGTAGGTGATAGATCAATTATTTGCTGTACATAAAACTTTCAAGATCATCTTTAATGCTAAATAAAAGTTTATTTTATAGTATACTTTAAGTTATAATGAATGGAAATAATGTATTCAAAATATCTTTTAAAATTTAAAATAACTAATAAATAATGTTTAAAATATATTTAATAATCTTCCAAACAATATTTTTAATAAAGGCTTATTTTTAATGAAGGCTTATTTATTAGGATTACATACAAAATTACTTGAAAAATTTAAACTAAGAGAAAACATACTGCAGGCTCAAATGAGATTCTTCTTTTAAAAGAATTGGCATTTTCAAACTATTTCCAGCATTGTCTTTGAAGCATTTGATTTTGCTTTGCCTTTTCTGCCAGGCTATTGCTAGCAACTACCTGACTGCAGTTGCAAACAGTATCCCTCTAAACTCCCCTTCTTCCTCCTCTTTCCCATTGATATATTAAATAAACTGAGGGCTAGCTCCCAATAAATACATAGATTGATTTAGGGAGCCTGAGTCAGAGATGGCAATCTGCAGCACTCTTTTGGAATGTGAGAAAGCTGGGTTTGAGCCCATGCCATCCTTGAGGGTGGAATTTAGCCAACACCACTGTTTTCTTGGTGAATACACCAATCTCTACGCTACTACATGTGCACACTCAGAGGTGCAAAGGGAAATTTTGCAAAGCACATACCTGTGAACTTCAGTTTGTTTCCCGAGTGTGTTTGAGAGAGGCACAATTCAAACATACCCCTTCTGACAGGCACAGACTGGCTCAGCATGCTGCCTTTTGCCACTCCTGTGTGAAACACCTACTCATGTTCATTTCCAGCACAGTGAACCTGTTCAACTGGGGACTGTGAAATTGTCTCCTAGAGGAAAACATGCCATTGTTAAGCGTTGAAATGCTCGGTGTGGCAACATCTAAATTCTCTGTGAATCTGGGACAAAACCAGGCAACCTGAATCAAAGCATTACCTAAATCATTAATTCGCTTTCTCCAGGCTTTGTGAGTGTGCAAAATATGTAGGTACATTGTGCTCAGTTTCCTTGGGGAGAAAAAAAAAAGAAATAGAAAATGTTTATTTGTTCCCTATTTACCTAAAATGGGAGGAGGGTCCCACTAGTAACAGCACTTTGTTAGTGACTTTTGTTTTCAAGCCAGCTGCGGCAAATGATACAGTAGAATATGTCAGCATGCTTTATCACCACCATAACCGAATGACACAAAAACAAAAAAGAAAGAAGTAGTGAGATTGGATAACTAGCACAGGAGAAAGTTCTAACTGCTAATATAATCTTAAAGCTCAGCAAAAAATAATGGGAAAAGCCTGGGAAAGCAGTCTCATTTTGACAGCTTGGTTTCATGGTAATTACAGTAATAATAAAACTAATTACATCACATAGCACCTCTGTGAGGCAGGTGAGAAATGCTGGCAGGGAGGTAATGTCAAGATAGCAGCTGAACGTGCATAATAGAGAAGCCAGATGAATCTCTTCTCCAAACAGCTCCCATCTAACCAAGTACAGAGCCCCATCTAATGAAGTACAGAGCCCCAAAAAGGGGGAGTTAAGTGACTAGAAAAATTACTTTTCTAGAAAAGCAATCATAAGATGCTTGAAGTGATTATTTTTTGTTTGATAAAGGCTTATAACTACAAAAAGAGGCAAAGAGAACTCTTGAACATCTGCAGTAACCAGTTAAAGTGATTGTGCTAACAGCTTTGATTATCAGACAGTCAAGGTTAGGTGATGTGGTTAGGAAAGACATGAGATGATACAAGTGGTTGCTGATGCTCAGAGGAGAAGTCTCATACCACTTTGTCCTCTTGCCTTCCTTGCCATGTACTCCACTTATACTTTCAGGTGACTTGAGCATCCATCTGGCTTCTCTGCTTCTGACAAAAAAGGTGACAGAACATTATTCTAGTTTTGGTGGGTTATTTTCCTGCCTGTTTAATGATTTAAAACAAATCACAGTAGGCACAGACAACAAACAGCTGGTGTTAACAGGGAGGTATGAATGTGCACCTGGGAGCAGCAGTAGCAGGAGTGGAATTGGGGGCAGGAGACATGTAGGAACTGCACATTTTCTGCATCAGGTAATGATTAGACAGGATCGCCTAACAGAGCCTGTCTCTGTGCAGTACTGGTACAAAGAAGAGAACATATCTGGGATCCCTTCCACAGCTGACAAAGTTAGATGTTGTGATTATGTTTCTCCAATGAAAGTACTGAGGTGCAAGATCTGACTGAATCATTGTGTGGTGTCTTGGATGTTGCCACCACATAACATGTAGATGCCAAAGGCCATGTGAATGCAGCCAGTTGTTCATCACAACATTGTCTAGTACAGCCCAGTGTAGTCATCTACGCTAAATCAGTCATCCAAGTTCCTTCTGCAACCAGCGACAAACCCCTCTGTAAGACAATTGAGTCCTCTAATTTCAGATATTGCAGACTTCTGATGGGAAAAAAATCCTATCCATTAAAGTTAGGTCAGATTACTTTTGTATGTGATATATTAGTTTCTCACCTCTGAAGCATGCATAGTAGTACTTCCATGCACCAAGGCAATAAAAGCATGTTAGTAAAAGATGGTGGAAGATCAGACAGCACTCCAAGGCAACTTGTTAGCTGGTGAACTGAGCAGAGCTCAGGAGCAATTCAAAACACTGGAATTCAATTGTCCATGTTGTTAAATTGATGGAACAGTCCATGGCATGATTTTGGCAGGACTCCCAGACAATTCCTGGCATAATTTAGATGTTAGCACTCCCAATAACGAACATGGGTAAGGCCACCTTGTCTGGAGAGTTAGACTACTAGTATGGATGCAAGCCTCTTTGTGCTGCTGCTAGGTTCTGTGTCAGGGATCATGGCAAAGAGTGCTTTGCAGTTTTAGACATGCTGTGCAAATGTATAAGACAAATATATCGTTGATCCCCAGCTGTATTTAATAGCAGTGATTGGAGGTGTCTGGCATAAGGCACACTTTCTTCACAGTGTGCAGTTAAAAGCATAGCTCTTACTCAGACTTCTTCATTTATGGATCTCAAAGCAACTGTATTGGGTTTACACAGAAAGATTTTTGTAGCGGAGGAGCTGCAGGGGTGGCTTCTGTCAGAAGACATCGAAAGCTGCCCCAGTGTCCGACAGAGCCAATGCCAGCTGACTCCAAGACGGACTCACTGCTGGCCAAACTTGAGCCAATCAGTGAAGCAATGTCTCTGTGACAACATATTTAAGAAAGGGAAAAAAATGCTGCACAACAGCAACTGAGAGAGAGGAGTGAGAAAACGTGAGAGAAACAGCCCTATGAGACAGAGACACCAAGGTCAGCGCAGAAGGAGGGGCAGGAGGTGCTGCAGGCACTGGAGCAGAGATTCCCCTGCAGCCCGTGGTGAGGACCACAGTGACGCAGGCTGTCCCCCCGCAGCCCAAGAAGGACCACAGAGAGATATCCACACTGCAGCCCATGGAGGACCCCACGCCGGAGCAGGTGGATGTACCCTGAAGGAAGCTGCAGCCCATGGAGAGCCCACACAGGAGCAGCCCATGGAGAGTCCATGCAGGAGCAGCCCATGGAGAGTCCACGCAGGAGCAGCCCATGGAGAGCCCATGCAGGAGCAGCCCATGGAGAGTCCACGCAGGAGCAGCCCATGGAGAGTCCACGCAGGAGCAGCCCATGGAGAGCCCATGCAGGAGCAGCCCATGGGGAGTCCACGCAGGAGCAGCCCATGGACAGTCCACGCAGGAGCAGCCCATGGAGAGTCCACGCAGGAGCAGCCCATGGAGAGTCCACGCAGGAGCAGGCTCCTGGCAGGAACTGTGGAACGCAGAGAGGAGCCCACACTGGAGCAGTCCATTCCTGAAGGACTGTACCCCATGGAAAAGACCCACACTGGAGCAGTTCTTGAAGAATTGCAGCTCATGGGAAGGACCCACATTAGAGCACTTCATGAAGGACTGCATTCTGTGGGAGGGACCCCACATTAGAGCAGGGGAACAATGTGAGGAGGAAGGAGCAGCAAAGACAAAGGATTAGGAGCTGACTGTAACCCCCATTCTCCATCCCCCTGCACTGCATGGGGGGAGACGGTAAAAGAGCTGGCAGTGAAGAAGGAAGGAGATGCCTGGGAAGAAGGGAGGGGTGGAGGACAGTGGTTTTAGTTTATTTTTTATTTCTCTCTATCCTGCTCTGTTTAATTATCAATAAATTAAATTAATTTCCCAAGTCAAGTCTGTTTTGCCCATGATGGTAATTGGTAAGTGATCTCCCTGTCCTTATCTTGAGCCATCATATTTTTCCCCCTGTCCCGTTGATGGAGGAGGAGTCATAGAGCAGCTTGGTGGGCACCTGGTGCCAGCCAATGTCAACTCACCACAGCAGCTTTAAAGACAAGGTAACTGTTGGAAATGCATTTTTGAAAAGAAGTTTTCTTAGCACATTAAAACTTTGGGAAATAAGAAGTGCAACGATCTTTTAGGCATGATTTGACAAAAAAAGTCAAAATGTTCAGTATATACAAAATGTTAAAAAATTGAAACCCTGGGAAGGAAGAAATATGGATGGGTAAGTCAAAACATTTCAGTTTGAAAATTTTAAAAGATTTGCTATCAATCTGGTATGCGTGGCAATATAAATTCATCAGAAATTAAAAATAAAAAGTTCCTATATATTGGGGGAAAAAAGTCCCTAGAAAAGTATTGTAGTATCCAGAACTTCATTTTTCAAAATTTGACTGAAGATATCAGTCAAAGCATGTTTTTGCCTTCAGAAGTGTAGGTTCTGATAAATCAGTACTCTCTATTGGAGAAAAAATTATATTAAAAATTAATTACTAACCAACTGTGGTAAATATCAGCCTTTCATTGTACATCCTGGGAACTGAAGCATGGAACAAGAAATAATTGCAAAGGCTGATTAACAGAATTAAATCTTTACTATGAGATGCTATTATTTTGAAACACTTATCCAGAGCCAAATGAAGGGAACAGGAAAAATTCAGTTATTTTCTGCTGGTTCTGAAATCAAGCCTTTAATTCAACACCTCATGGGTTCAAATTTGTTGGTTAGGACTTGTGAGAGGAAGGCAGTTACACTGTCCAACAGAGGACAAGTTTCATCAGGTGGATATGGGGAAGAGCCTCTTACTGTATCTGACTACCATCAGTAAAGAAGAAATATTCATAGGAAGCTAATTTCATTGCTGCAATCTGTGCAATGTGATTGTACAGAGTTTATTCTAAGCTGGTTCAACCTGATTAGCAACTTTGTGTGATTACCCACTACTTGCTATTTTCTATTGTGTTTTCTCAGTGCACTGTTGATAGCTTTTCGAAACACTTCCTTTGTACTTCAGTAATATCAAAACATCAGAGAATACAATGAGAAGTAGAAAGGGATAAGTACCACATTTGTGCTTTCTCCTTCTAGCTCTCAGTATGACATTGGGCTGCTTACCAATGTCATCAGTCTCGGTACTGGATACCTTAACTGCCCACAAAACTTTTGTCATTCTCTCCTTTCTTGTCCATGACTGAACATGCAAAGAAAAGAAACAAGGCTTCAGTATTGAACAATTGAGAAACAGATGTTTTGAGTATTGGTACTATCATCCTGAAGCAAATAATTCTGTGCTTGATCAGTCTCAGCAACGTCTACTTCAAACATATCATTTAACATGACATGAGGTTTTCTGCTCCAGGATGATTTTCCTCCTGAAAATCACCAGGTGATTTGACAAACAAGCAACCTAAAATTAAACAAATTCCCTTTTTGTCTTTGTGAGAAAGAATTATAGGGAGATCACTATGCACACAAGTCCCAGTCAGGAGTTGCCTTTGCAAGAGGAAGGTCAAGCTTGTACTGTCGCAGAGGAGAGCTGTCCTGGCCAACTCCATGTGTGGCTTTGTCTTCATGGTGACATGAGCTCAGGTCCCGTACTTCCCCTGTGGTCCAGCAGTGAAGATCTGGGGTTTCACTCAGGTGACCCAGACCGGACAAGTGGTGTGGGTGACCCTGGAGGAAAAGCAGAAGGCAGACTGCTTTCAGGAGCATCCTCACTCCCCAAGGCCACGCGCACAGATGTAGGCTGCTACGAAGCGGGCAGCCTTCTCGCTACTTTCTTTATCAGTCAATTGCAAAATGTCCCGGGGACATGGATGTTACTTGCCAAGAAAAATGTAAATACAGTCTTTAAAAGAACCAGGTTGGGTATTCCAGGTTCAGATTATTAAGAAGATTGCAGAAAACGTCAGGAAGAGCCCAGAGGAATCATCTCTACTGTTCTGGTCAGCTGCATTCAAGAGTGATACATTCTGACAGGAACAAGTTCAGAGAAAGGCTACCAGGGAGACCCAAAGAATACAAAAAGCTGTTACAGAAAGGGAGCCTTAGAAAAGTATCTTTTATCTTAGCTAAATGAAGATTAGGTGGGGATTGGATCATACTCAAGAGGGCTAAACATTAAGGAGGAAAAAGAACTACTTAAGTTAACTGTCAATGTTGACATGAGAAGAAATGGTGTGTATTTAAGCTAGAAAATAGAAGAAGGATTCTAGTAATCTAAGTGATATCTTAAATAGCTTTCCACAAGGTGTATTAGGGACCACAAGCCAATCTAGTTTTAAAATGGAATTTGTGAGATTATGAAAAAAAACTTTGTGAGGTGGTTAACTTACTTTAGGGTTACTTACTTTAGGAAGCTGCAAGATATGGCAACTTCAAAAGTCACATAGATTTCTACCTACCAAGTGAAAAAGGGAATGACTATGCTTTCCTTCACAAACTTCATGAATTTCCAGGATTTCCTCTGGCATTTGTGGTGGTACATGCTGGATTTTTGTCCTAAAGCTGATAGCACAAATGTAAATATATTGCAGTTTTCACAGGGAACAGTAAAGCTGGTATTAATGCCTCAAGCAAATTTTAACATATGTACATTATGGTATTGTATGTCTGAATCCTACAGTCTAATGGACTTGATGGACTAAAATTATAGAGAAAATATTTATCACAGAATCGCAGAATCAAAAATGGTTGCGGATTGAAGGGATCCTGGAGGTCATCTTTTGTCCGACCTCCCTGCTCAACCAGGGCCACCTACAGCCAGTTACCCACGACTGTGTCTGGATGGCTTTTGAATGTCTGCAACAAGGAAGATGCTACAACTGTGCTGAGCAACCTGTGCCACTACTCGATCACCCTCACAGAAAAAGTGTTTCCTGACGTTCAAGGGAATGTTCTGTTTCAGTTTGTGCCCATTGCCTCTGGTCCTGTCACAGGGCACCGCTGAAAAAAGCCTGTCTCTGCCCTGCTTGCACCCTCTTTTCAGGTGTTTATAAACATTAGTAAGATCCCCCTGAGCCTTCTCTTCTCCAGACTGAACAGTCCCAGCTCTCTCAGCCTTTCCGTGTGAGGTGCTCCAGAACCTTCATTGTCTTCATGGTCCTTTGCTGGACTCTCTCCACTACGCCCATGGATCTCTTGTACTGAGGAGCCCAGAACTGGACACAGCACTCCAGGTGTGGCCTCGCCAAGCGCTGAATAAAGGGGAAGGATCACCTCCCTCAACCTGCTGGCCACACTCCTCCTAATGCAGCTCTAGATACTATTCACCATATTTGCAGCAAGGGCGCATTGCTGGCTCATGTTCAACCTGGTGTCCGCCAGGACCCCCAAGTCCTTTCCTGCCAAGCTGCTTTCCAGCTGGGTGTATCCCAGCATATATTGGTGCATAAGGTTGTTCCTCCCCAGGTGCTGGACTTTGGACTTCTCCTTGTTGAATCTCATGAGGTTCCTGTCGGATCATTTCTCCAGCCTGTTGAGGTCCCTCTGGATGGTCACACATACTTCGGGCTTATCAGCAACTCCTGCCAGTTTGGTGTCGTGAAAACTTGCTGAGGGTACACTCTGACCCATAATCCAGACCAGTAATGAATATGTTGACCAGGACTGGACCCCTGGGGTCCAGTATTGATCCCTGGGATACACCGCTAGTCACTGGCCTCCAACTAGACTTTGCACCACTGATCACCACCCTCTGGGCCCAGCCATTCAGCCAGTTTTCAATCAACCTCCCTGTCTGCTCATCCAGCCCATACATCAAGAGCTTCTCTAAGGGGGTCTTGTGGGAGAAAGTGTCAAAGGCATTCCTGAAGTCCAGGTAGACAATACCCACTGGTCTCCCCTCATCTACCAGGCCAGTCACTTCATTGTAGAAGTTCATCAGTTGGTCAAGCATGACTTTCCCTTGGTGAAGCCATGCTGATGACTCCTCATTATTTTCGTGTCCTTAATGTGACTGAAAATGGTTTCCAGGATTAGTTGCTCCATCAAAGCAGCTCTTTCCTTGTTTTAGAGTGTCTAACCAATTTTATTCCGATTACTGTGTCAGGTACTAAAACCATATCTCTCATGAGTTCCATTTCACTTTTAAACAGTTGAATTTTCGGTACTGAAAATTTGGGAAGTGCTATATTCCAGCAGAATTTTAGTAAGACCACACCAGGTTTTGCTGAAGAGAAGCCTGGGTAAAGAGGCCAGTTTTAAGCCTTTCAAGAGTTCTTAGAGCTTCATTAAAACAACTATAGTGGAAATACTCAAACAAATTTGTGGCATTCACTATGGTTAAAATAGTTACAGGTCATATATGCTATACATTTATTTAGAAAGATGAAGAAAGAATTGCTCAATTCCTTGCTAGCTTTCTTTGCATTTTCAGACAATTCAAAAGTCTGAAACTGAGAGCATAAAAAACCAGTCACCTTGAATCATAGATTGGAGCCTGACTCATAACCCACTGAGGCCAACATGAGATCTAATGAATTCTGCTACCAAGTCTTCTCTGCCTTTCTAAAAGAAATGATAAAATAAGGGTCCCATTTTTTCTTCATACTGAATAATGGCTACCTCTATGATTTTATTACATTTCTATGTATATACACTGAAGTTATATATATACACATCTATACTGTATTCTGCCAATTAAAATGAACTTCCACTTCATACTTATCATATCTTTTTACATGACTTTATTGACTATGATGATAATCTTGTGAATCAGACAAGACTAGCTCTTTCAAGTTGATTCTGTTGCAGATAACCAGGAAATAGGTATCTACCATCACTTGGTTAAGACTGACTCTTCTTTGACTGTCACTAAGGGATGTACAAATACCGTATGATGCCAGTTATTACTGAGGGTTGTTTAGAGGTAATGATCTACAGCTGCATTTGCTATAAGGAAAAAAACTTGCATGTGAAGAACAGGTACTTTGTGGTACTGTCAATATGGTATTTTGCTGTTTCCTCATTTGTCTTCAGGTCTACAATCAGGTAATTTTTACAGACGAAACGTATTTATGTCCAGCGAGGTGAAGAGTTAAAAGATTATGTGTGGAATAAAGCTGATATGTTGGATACATTATATAACAAATAACTTCATCTGAGCAAATGGAATCCACAATTTTTTCCTATGGCTTGGCAATGATGATAACAATCTTTATTTTATATGATGCTGCACTGGTAGCTATGATAATAGTAATGTTGTCTGCCATGTTCAAAACTGGTATTGTAATCTGCACCTGGAGTTTACGAACTGCTGTACCTTATAGCATTTGCAAAGAATACAATTGGGAAAGAAGCTGATTTTATTTCTACCATAAATATAAGAACAACCTTCATAAATTGAAAGAATTACACTGCATTGTAAATTAGACTGTTCTAATGGATTCTAGCATCGTAGTGAAACAGTAACCAGTGTGATTAAGTTTTGCTACTTGGAAGATGATAATTTTTAATTTTACCAAAATATCAATTTATTTTTCATAATCAGTCATCTACATTTCTCACATCTGATGGAATAATCAGAATTTATTCACTAGAATTTCTTACTGGTGCGTTGACATAAGCTTGGGCTAAGGAAAATAAGTAAGACCACAGCACAGTACATGAAGAATGAAACTATGGAAAATGAACCAAAAAATTTTGGATCAAAAGCCAGATTATCTTAACTTTGTATTAACTTTGACAGAAGTTAGACTGGGATCCTACATACTACTAAACTGCAGACATCATGGCCAGTGCTCTCCTCTGTAAACTGTAACTCTGTGAAGTCCTACCTGAAATAAAGCAAACTACTTCTAAAATGCTTTCTTTTCTGCAGTATTAAGAGAAAAATCTTTTCGTTCCTCCTACCCCTGGAAAAGAGAGAAGGGAGAATGTGGTGCCCCGGACTGCACGGAGCAACGCACTGCACTGATAAACACAAAACACACGCATCCAAGCATGGATTGGAGAGCCCTGCACTGGAGTTAAAATAGATTTTATAACTATCTTTCTCCATACCCATCATTTACTCTATTTGGGTGCCCGTGCCCCGGGGCTGGCGGCGGGGCTGGGGGCCCCTGTGAGGGGAGGCCGGGGCTGCCCCGGGCCGGACACAGCCGGTCCCAGCCGGTCCCAGCCGGCTCCAGCGGCCCCAGCGCAGGACACAGCTGAGCCCCTCAGCCAAGCTGGGGGCGCCGGCAGCGGGGAAAAGAGGTTTCCGAAAGGGCCCGAGGCGGCCCAGGCAGAGGAGGAGGAAGCCAAGGAGGGAGCAGCAGCAGAGGCAGCCCGAGGCCGCAGGAGGAGGAGGGCAGGAGGTGCTGCAGGCCCGGAGCAGGGATCCCCTGCAGCCCTGGAGAGACCCCGCTGGAGCAGAGAGCCAGCCTGCAGCCCGGGGAGGGCCCCAGGCCGCAGCAGGGGGATATTTCCTGCAGGAGCTGCGGCCCTGGAGAGCCCAGGCGGGAGCAGGTTGTCCCTGCAGGACTGCAGCCCGGGGAAGGGCCCGCGCTGGAGCAGGGAGCCGTGGCAGGAGGGAGGAGCGGCCCAGAGGGGCTGCCAGGGGCTGGCCCCAGCCCCCATGGCCGCCCTGCCCCGGGGGAGAGGGGCCGGGGGTGAGGGGGGACGGGGGGAACGGGGAAAGATATGGAGGGAAGGTGTTGTTTTCATGATTTGGTTTTTCACCATCCAACTCTATCTTAATTGGCAGAATATTATATTAATTTTCCCCAATTAGGGTCTAATTTGCCTGTGATAGTAATTGGTAAGTGATCTTCCTGCCTTTTTCTCAGCCCATGAGCTTTTCCATCTTATTTTCTCCACCTGCCCTTTTGAGGAAGGAGAATGAGTGGGCATCTGAGTTCAGCATGTAATGTTAGTTTTAGATTGAAATAACAATAAACTAGCCAAAGGAAAAAAAAAATTGAAAAAAAAAATGGCTGTAATTTGTATGTCTGTTTATTTGACTTTGAAACTGTTGAATTTCCCAGGGAACAATCTGAGAGTCTAGTCAAGAAAAGGAGCGTTAATTGCTTTGAAGCACGTGGTGTGTGCTTTGTTTGTAACTGTTCCCAGCAAATTTGGAATGTATTTTATACATTATGTCATACCAAGGAGCCTATCCAGTATATTTCACCTTCCAGATCAACAGACAATGAAAAGTCAAAGAGGAGAATTCTGGGTAGAGGACTAAGTTGCTGACAAAGGGCAAAGTTTAAATAAAACATGTTCAGTGGAGTTGAATCAATACTTTATTTGTTAAGGAGAGGTAAAAGTACAAAAAAGCTTGTACAACTAGGCATAAAAAAGTGAGAAATCAATTCTAGTTAATTCAAAATGCTTGAAGAGTCACCTATGCCATTATGTATGAATAATTCAGGAACAGAAATTTATTGCAGACACATATTGTTTGGTTTGGATTTAGTTTTGCCCCTCGTTTGACCTGAATCTTGTAAAGAATGATATTCAACTAATTGAAATAACATTTTGCAAGTAAGACAATACCTTAGGGATATTTCAAGACTAATCCTGAAATAAAGTTTGAAAGATGAAATGTCTGATAAAGTTTATATAAATAATGTTATTTTGCAGTGTGTTAAATGTTGTGCATGAGGGTCTTCCCATGCAAGTTGTGTTTACCTGTTGAAAACAGATCAGATTTCTTTCCCTCTTTCTCAATCCCTCTTTGTTTCTCCCTATAGCTCACTCGCTTGCTCTTTCTCTGCACAAGTGTTGATCATGTTTGGAAATATTTATTTCCCTCCATCTTTTATTCACAAGAGGATTTTTTGCAAGACATTATTGAGACATAATTGAAATAAACCACAACGATACAAGATGCTTTCAGATGGAATCAACATGAACATTCTACTTATGTCATGAGATACTGCACAAATATCTGAAACCGTAAAAGACATAGGTTGACTATGCATGTGTTGCAGTGACAACCTGTTCTGCAGTCGCTGCAATGAGCTCTCAAAAAACAAGCAATGTGGAATCCAAATATATTTTATTACTGGCTTTTATCTGTATTATACTAGCATCTATTTGTTAATCTCAAAATTTTAAAAGCAAAACAGCAACCTCAGTGACAACAAGGTGTCATCACTGGTTGAGAGTTACATTCAAGTGCAGTGTCAGTTCTGGGCTTAGAAACCAGCCAAAGGAAATAATTTTGCAGCTTGCTCACTAAACTAAATAGCTGCCCTCAAACAGGAAATTAAAATCATTCACACACAGCAGGACTCTATTCATTAAATAGAAGATGTGCAATGTATTGAATTTATTCAGATACGGATTTTCAAGAAATGCCTCCTGTAACTTACATAAAACTTAGTGCCATCCAACATCAGTGTCTTCATTGACAGCAGCCAGCTTTAGATACAGCCTGTGGCTAAGGTGTAAGAAATCCATATGCTTAATTTGAGATGCGTCTTCCCAATAGCCTAATCCCTGACACAGTCACATCCTTGGTGTGCATAACACTCCCTGGTACCTCTCTGGTGGGTCTGAATATTCCATGTATGTCTTCACTCACACACATACATTCAGAAACACTCAACTTTAGCACTAAGTGTTGCAATTCAGACTCAAGCAGAGGAACCCACACCAGGATGTCAGCTCTGATTAGATATTGGTAGAAATGAGCTAAGTAAAACAATGGGCAGAGGGGGTGGCAGTACTTACCCTCTGCAGACTAGACTTCTGGCTACAGCACACGCACAGAGCCTGACCTTGCTCTGCTTAGGGACTTCATCCCACATCTCCAGAGAGCGCTCTGATCGTAAATGTTGTAAATGTGAAGTTCATATAGTGGAACAAGGGAAAGTAAGAGGTACAAGATTTAATTTATCTTGACAGGTGGATTCTTCTTTCAGTCAAGAATATGAAATAATCTGAACGAAGTTTCCAAGCAAAAGTAAACTTACTTCAGGAGCCTACAGCTCACTGATACTTGCACATGAACCTAATAATGGTGAGGGTTTTGGGGGGTTGTTTTTGTTTCTAATATAAAATGCATAAACAGCATAAATGCCTTGAGTTCAAACTCCCCCATATTAAAGATGGGTGAAAAACAAAGTTTTCCTTTCTGGGACCTGTGCCCTAGGCATTGGGCTATTGTGAAGACATTTCTTCACAAATCCTTCAGTTTAACATGCTCAGCTTCCATAAATCTCTTTTGTGAGGTCTTACCTTTGTTAATATGCTTAGAATACAGATTACATGTCTCTGAAGATGCAAGAGCAGATTAACTACTTCTACTTATAATCTGGTAATCACAATTTCCTCAAAGTACGTCTCTTCTGAAGACCTAGGATGTCCTTAGTAGTGGAAGAACTTTCAGGTGGAGCAGGCAGGGATCTAATAGCCATAGCTATAGCAGCAATATGAGATAATGGTCCATTTTCTAATCCTGAGGCCAAGCAGTATGGTATGGTTTGTGTCAGTCCAGCTAAAATCTCTTAGCTCACAAAAGAGGGAAGTAGCCTCTGACCAGCCTTTTGAAAATGACCTTTCATCTGTGCTAACTTCTGCATGAGTCCAACAGGACCACACCACACTAATACCATGCCAGAAACCAGCCTAACAATTTCATAGTGTCGGCAATCATGCCAAGTCTGTCCTCTGGCACCACACGTTTTATTAATGTAAACATGGCCATTGAGTTTTAGACATCTGCTCCATGCTGAAGAACAGGAAGCTTGGATCACCCTGTGCTCCACTGTACCCACGGTCTGAGTAGAGTGAAGGCACCATTGATATGTCTCATGGGCATTTTTTTGTTTGTGGAAAATACAGCACAGAGCAGTCGCTAAAACTACCCCACAATTTCAAGGTGTTAGCCCTAGGCAAGGCAACTCAGGCTCTTCACACTGTTTACCAAAGCTGCCTTATTTTCTTGCAGGCAATTGCATCAAACAGGGCCCTGCTGTACTTAGCTGCCAGTGGTGCTGCCTTGTTATTTACTGGTGTTCTGTGAACAACCCCTTGCTTAGGATTTTGATTTATGAGAAGCTCAGAGCAGGGACCATCTTTATGTTCTCAGCTTTTTGAGGGCCTAGCACAGAAAGTCCATGTGTGGGACTTCCAGGTGCCACACCAATGCTCTTATGTAGATGCACTCTTATTACTAAGAACTACGCAGAACAATGTTCTTGTCCAATTGTATCTAGCTCCAACAATTTCAACACCATCACAGAAGCATGATTTCTACCCCAAAAGTAAATACTTACCTGCACTTTTGTAACAGCTTCACTGAAAATTGTATCCAAGCTAGCAACTTTAAACTTTGCTCAGTGAGGACGTTAAGAGCTCTGCTTGTCTAAGAAAAGAATAAGAACAAAATCAAGATTTGAGAAAAACATTTTATCCCTCATCATTATTATGCTACACAGGACTCCAGCAAACCAGAACCAGAGTTTTCACATAAACTTTGCAGTTATAATGGCAGGCAGCAAAGTTCAAAATTGACATAGTAGGGAAAATCAAAGTCACTGGGAAAAAAAAAAAAAACACCAAAATACCTTCAGTGAGCACAAGCTAAGTAGCTTGTGAATAAAATTATAATTATACCAAACATTTTTTATTGAGGCATACATCATTATCCTCTGGGTAAATTATCCAGTGATTCATAGTCTAAAGAAATTTGCGTGAAACAATTCTTGAAAAGCATTGTCTTGCTTTTATATTCTGTGGGAAACCCTGTATACAAGAAACAACTCTTCTGAGGACACACAGGCAATTCATATCTAATTTTGTTAACAGAAGTAAAATACAGAGCAACAATCTCACTGGAGACTCCATGAGCTCTGCTAACGCCTGATGCCATTCATCCAAGTCATTAAAGTAATTTTAATCTGGCTGGAGCAGGCAGTGTAACAACATGCAGTAATCGAGAAAGAAGAACCAGTTTTACCGTAAACTGGTCAGCATTTCTTCATTACATTAGTTGTCTCAGCATAACAATTTTCCAATTTACTCCATGTACACAGTAATTTTTTTCCAATGAATTTTAGGGACACACTCTGTGTGAGAATAAAAGCCGTCTTTGTTTTTACCACTTTAATGCTGTCATTAGGGAAACAAAACCTGTATAGGATAGACTGCTGCAGATTGTAGTGCTTCTTGAGAACTGCTGAAAGCATATTTACTTAACTGGCACTGTTCTTGAATCATCTCTACAATATTCAGGGTATTTTTAAGTGCAAACATGAAATTTCTTTTTTACCAAAATTATTTGGTATTGTTAAATTTTGCCTCTACAAAAACAGTGGGTTTGAAACTACGGACGTTTGCTTACAAAGGGACAAGATTTCTTGGGGAGAAAAAGTGTTCAGATAAAGCATGTTGATTCAAGCAAGGTTTTGGCACATAACGGAACTAGCTAATTTACAGATATATCTGCTCTACACATTAAAATGAATAGAGAGAGAGAAATCAATGGAGAAATAGAGGACATTCCAGAGGTCATTTAGATTTTAGGTGGGCAGCATCAATCTCTTTTTCTATAGAGTATAGAGGAAGCTTAACATGACTATATTCCTATCTTACACATTTCAGTCAGGCGCTCAAAGTCCAATGAGAAGATGTGGGAATAGCCTCTACTGAAGTAAAAGGGAAAGCTCCTGCAGACTTCAGCAACAGTCATGGGCAGACCTTAGATCAAACCTCCTGCCTGAGCAGAACCAGGTGGCAACATTTACTTTCTCATTGCTCCAGGGAGAAGACCATGTTGACTGTGTTCAAGGAGACATGCTTATGCAGAGCTTTTGATAAGCAAATGAAGTATTTAGCTACTTCTTTTTTTTCAGTGTTTTTTTGTTCGTTATCCCCTCCATGATTCAGTGATGTACATGTAATGTGCAGGCTTATTGGAGCAATCGCATACACTGTGAATACTCAAGCCTTCTCTGTGTTCTTGCCTGGGACATTTGGACTTTCATAATTTTCTTATGGACATCCTGCTCAGCAGCTCTTGTGCTTTATGCTTCATGTCCTTTAGAACTGTGTCCTGGTTTCAGCTGGTTAGTGCTGTGTTTTGGACTTAGGATGAGAATAATGCTGATAACACACTGATGTTTCAATTGTTGCTAAGTACTGCTTATGCTGGTCAAGCACTTCTCAGCTTCCCATGCTCTGCCAGGTACACAAGAAACTGGGAGGGGGCACAGCCAAGGTAGTCGATCCAAACTGACCAAAGGGCTATTCCATACCTTATGACATCATGCTCAGTATAGAAACTGGGGGGGGGTTGGCCAGGGGGCAGCGATCGCTGCTCGGGGACTGGCTGGGCGTCGATGGGTGGGTGGTAAGCGGTTGCATCACTTGTTTTTTTGTGGTTTTTGTTCCTCTTCTTGTTGTTTTCCTTTTCACCATTTTTAAAAATTAATATTACTATTTTATTTTAATTATTAAACTGTTCTTATCTCAGCCCACAAGTTTTCTTACTTTTGTCCTTCCAATTCTCTCCCCATCCCACCAGGGAAGGGAGGGTGAGCGAGTGGCTGCATGGTGCTTAGTTGCCAGCTGGGGTTAAACCATGACAAACCGGTTCTTCCTTTTGTTTTTGTTTTTTCCCCCTCCCTGGAAATATCAAAATTATTGGGAATTTCATATTCAACCCCTTTTGACCAGCATATACCTTTTTCCATTTCAGAGATGGCACATTCATCTATAATGCAGTCAAATTAATACAAATGTTAATAAAAGTAAAACTCAGGTCAGGTTTGAAATCCAATAATAGCAATGAACAGTACTTTATTGGCTCAGTAACACAGGTAACCCTGGGAAATTAGAGATATTATCTTACTCACCAGAGAACCCTGTTATTTGATACAATAAAGTGTATATATTATGTATTCATTGTTAGCCAAATAAAAATAAATGCAGGGATAAAAAATATAAATTAGAAGATGACTACACCTGCTCTCTCTTCTGGTCAGAAAATTCTCTGTAGAGATGATACTTATGGCTCTACTGTTATGAAGATAGTTTCTCACCAACCTGATAAGCTGCTGTCATGTATGGCTCCTCCTGAGAATGTCTGTGAGGATAGACAGAGAATATTACTGTTATTTTCAGGTATCTGAAACTGGCTTTCTCTGCCAATATCTGCCTGGTACACAGTATATGCATTAGGAAATGTCTGTATCCTCTCTGATTATGGCTATACAAATAAATTTAATAGCATCTGATATTATGCCCTTACCCCATAATACTATTGTTAAATACATTTTTTTTAAATGTCCTGCTAAGTAGTTAGAATGGTCTCTTGCTTGGAAAAGCAGCATTCTCCCACTCAAGTCCTGGTCACAGCTCTGATGTTAGCCTGGTCAGGAACAATTCCCAATAAACTGTTTGAGAGTGGTGACTTGGTTTTGGAAGCTGAGAGAGTCCAACAAAGCAGATGTGGGCTTTTCCATGCCAGTTGCTCTCAGTGCCTGGAAAACTTTCCAAAGGTATTTACTAGTCTAATACTGGTGTTTCATACATATGAATATACACATGTGCATACACACACACACAGAGAGAGGCAAACACATAATCTTTCTTTTAAAACAGCTCTTCTGTACTAGCAAGAATCCCAGATCAGTAAGGCATTGTCATTATAATGTTGTTTCTCCCATAAGGAAATAAGACTGTGAAGAAATATTTCTCCATGTGTTAGTTATAGTCCTTCATAACGATGCATATAAATATAACATTAAAGAAACTGCCAGGTTTTATTACAGTCATCTGTTATTATCTGCAAAATCTACCTCTATAAGAATTGCAGGTTCTCAGAGGCAGATCCTCCTGTTCAAGGTGCTTCTGCTCTGAAAACTGAGACCTTCTTCCTCTGTTTTCTCACCTGCATGACACTGTTGAGGTAAGGATCACCAGCCAGTTCCCTGCCTTCATGAGTTTAAATCCCAGGAGACCTTTCACAGGGAGATGTCTGCAGGAAGACAGACACCTCCCTTCTCTAGTTGGGATATCAAAGGGCATGAGGAAACATTGTCCTCCAAAACTCATAGGTTGTTAAGATCTGAAGGGAATATTTAGTCTTACTCTTTGCCACAGGCCTGCACTCAGGGTTAGGTAACTGGACAGTAACTCCACTGTCCCCACAAAAAAAAAAAAAAAAAAGTTTTTCTTTTTCTCTTTTTTTGTAATACATGTAGACTAAAGAAGCAGTTTTCATCATTTCTTCCTCAGGCTGCCAATATTTGTCTCTGTTAGGAAGAAATTGTATAGAGTTATCTTACTGACCTTCTCTGCCTCTTCTAATCCTCTTCTGCATCTGTCTCCATGGCTCACTGAAACCTGGTCCTACATTCAGAGCGCAGCAGCTGCAGACACTCCTACCCCTCTGAGCCCCCCTTGCCATGCAGCAGCAGCTGAGCACTGGCTGGCAATGCCCAGCGGCTTCTCATCTGTGCTTCCCGTGTGCCAGAGACAGCAAGGCACACAGCAAGACCCAGTAGCCTCTTAGAGACAAATACGACACCCATGGCACAATTAAAATAGGCAGATCGTGAACATGTGGCTTTCCTGCAGAAATGGGGGATGGCCATGTGTTCACTGTGGTGTCCAAGCTTTATAGAGGTGGTTTAGTGGGTGTCCAGCTTAGCTTTTTCTCTATAAAGAGAAGTGGAAACTAAATTAAAACAAAACAAAAAAACCCAACCAAACAAAAACCCAAAAAGAAACCCACAAAGCATAAGACTAATTGCAAGCTTAAGCCACATGCTGTAAAATGTAGATAATTGTCTTTGCTCTTTTAAACAGAGATTGCATGGGTCCTAATTGGCCCGTTGAATTTACACTGTCTCTGAGGGTTGAATCCCTTGGCTGTTATGGGTTATAGGCTCAAAGCACAGCTACTCCATTGCATGTGCATCAGTATAAAAATGTATGGCAGCTACTCAGACTCCTACTAGAGCAATAACATCAGTGCTCCTTCCCCAGTCTTCTCAGGTTCTTCCTTCTTTGCTCAGAGGAGAAATAGGTTTTTATATAGTCTTCACTTCCACCAGTGCTGTAGTGGAAAGAGCCAAGCAAGATCTCTTTCTTTTTTTTCTTCCCTCTTTGTACTAGAAAATGGTACTTCCTTAACTCAAACATAAATAATCTCCCTTGTGTAGATGTAGGGTTTGTTTGTATTACTATTTTCCTGAGACCAGAATATTCATGCATTGCACTGGCAAAGTATTCCTGATATGGATGCAGGTAAACAACACTGACTAAACAAACCTGTGCCAGT
This sequence comes from Pelecanus crispus, assembly GCF_030463565.1. Lineage (NCBI taxonomy): Eukaryota > Metazoa > Chordata > Aves > Pelecaniformes > Pelecanidae > Pelecanus > Pelecanus crispus. The sequence continues at coordinate 169,004,887 of NC_134644.1, read as the reverse complement.
CACAGAAAGATTTGGCCTGTCTTTACCTATGGAACTTCTGCCAGCTCACATTTGCCAGTCAGGTGTCAGCCCTATTGCCACTCTTACTACTGAAGCTGTGCCAACAAAAGTCAATATAAAGATGCCTTTTTGGAAGTAAAACCATTCCTTGATTGACAGGAAGAGATATCAGATATTTGCATGCCAGGGTGACTGCATGACCATTCAAAGTGCAGCTGCACAAAAACTAGATCTACCTGTAGGGCAGACCTCAGGCTGTGACAGTCTAGGTTTTGGCAAAAAAGAAAGGTGTGAAAAGATGTGTACACAAATCCAGGACTCCTGCTGCCTCACAGCTCTCCCTTAAGCACAAGTACATGCTCCTGGAAGGTTATAGCATCTGTTTTTGAAAGCGGCTCTGTAGCACAGTCAAGTGATATAACAGAGGGCAGGTTCCTCCCTGTCCTACCCTCCTATTTTCCTATACCTGTTTTTAGGCTGCAGCACACGTCTGTATGCCTGGCCCATCTCCATGCTCCTCACTAGCTCACAAGCATTGTGTTGTTTCTCTGTCAAGAGTTTTGTTTGTTTTCTGAGTGCCATGCACAAATTCCACTGGGAAATCAGAGAATACAGGTGGACTTTGTCATTGTTGCTTTGTTGTCATTATGGTAATCTTAAAAAAAAAATGCACAAAAATAAACAACACAAAGGACACGTAACATTCTTGTCAGAAGGAAGATGCCTCTTTTGACTCTCTCTGAGAAATGATCTCTGTGTGTAAAATTAAATATACTAGGTACGTTATCTAACTGTCAATTCATTCAGCTCTTCCACTCTTAACAAGCAGAAATAGGCTTCAGGAACTAGAAATGTGTACAAACAGATAAGGGATGTGCCAATATTAATCTTAAGCATTAAGACAGTGTTGAACTTTCCATAGGAAACCTCATGGTACATGATGATATTTTTGCCAAGTGATGATTTCAAGACAGATGTGTTATTTTTTGTTATTCCTAATGCCTAAGAGTTCTAGCCAAAGAAAAACTTCATTAATCTCTTGAAATAGGAGTGGGTTATTGTCACCAGCAAAGACAGGAAAGGGCTGGGAGACAAGAAATACTATTTATGTTAGAACCATGTGAGAGTGAGAGATTAAATTATGTTCTGTGGATCACATGGAGCTTACATCTGTATTTGTGAGCTAGTAGCACTAGAGCATGGGCTTAAATATTGTCTGATCATCCATACTATTTGGTAGCATGGTCTCTGGCATGGTTATGGCCTGTGCCAAGACACACTATTCTGTTGGGCAGAGCTTATAGGCGAGCATGAACCCTCATGGTATGAACACTGGCACCCTGTTTAGGGAGAGACAGAGTTGACCCTTAAGGTTGCCAGTTGTGATGTATCACTCAATCTCAGGGTCAGAAATGGAACTTGTTCTTTATTTAGCTTATTGGACCAAGAACTGGTCTGATATCTGCTGAACCTCAGATTCAAGCTTGAACCTCAGATGCAAGCAGGAGATGCTTGCCTGTAAAAGCATCCTGCTTTATTTCTTCAGGAGCAGTTTTCCTTCCAAACATGAGTACTAATAGCAGCTATATCTTTTCATTCTTTCCTGGATTAGCAAAGGGACATAGCAACATGTAAATAAATCCACATGGGAGGGAGACATCGTTTAATTAGATGGGACTAGGTGAAGGCTAGAAGGCTTATACTGGATACGATTAGTAGCATGCAGCCTATTTATCTGCTCTCTCACTCATGAGACATGTTTATGGTTTGGATATTCATAGTAATCATTAGCATGGATAAGTGTTGCATTATTTTGTATGAACAATTTACAGCATGTTTTCTTATTTTTTTCACTTGTTTGACTGCTTAAAAAGCTGCAGAGAAATCTCTATAGGGAAAAAGTACAATAGCTTTTATTTCAAAGTACCTGCACCACCAAGTACAAATTGTTTTCTTTGTGAGCATAAATACTAGCATTTTCAGAAAAAAATAGCCACTACAGATCCTGTGTCATCTGTGTCATTCATGTCCATGACTGCCTGTGCTGTAGTGGAAGGCTGACAGCAGAAGATACATATTGCCATTAACCGCACAAATTGGCTAAATGGTTGGACATACATTCCCCAGTATCTTAAACAGGAAAGAAGACTCTTTGACAGAATGTGTGAATGGCATCTCAGATAGTTTGGGTTTGTTTTTTTTTTTACTGATTTGAAGCAAAGTTTTGACTGGCCAAATGAAAATCCTTGGCTGTCATTCAGAAAGTAATCTTTTGCAGACCTTATGGTCTTTGGTGTCTGCACCACCAAAGGTTTTGTATGTGGAAAATATTTGTTGTTCAAATATTCTCCCTCAAATCATGATGGGGAGAAAGAGGGAAGACAGATTTACAATGAGCAGAGGAGGGCAAATAAGGGATTGTGTGATGTGAAAAAAGAAAATTTCTGCTGAATTCCTCTATCCAGATGACCTGTGATCTGATGTGACCAATCCAGCACACATATGATCCACCATTATTGAATATCTTAAATTTTGTACAAAATGTAGTTTAACAACTTGAGCTATTTACAGAAGACTGTCCTACTTGACTGTCTCTGCCTCTGCAGGAGCAACTCCTACTGATCATTCCTAAGCATCTTATCTCTGTTCAGTTTGATGGATTCTGCAGCAGGAACCTCCCAGCAGAGTGCCTGGAACAGCCAGATTGCTCACCAAGGATGTTAATCAGCACACTGAAGCACACAAGTAGCTGGTCAGGGGAAATCTGTAGGACTGTCCAAAATTCCCACACTGGAGAGCTCCTGTAGCAATGAGTCAAAAGAGTTGCTGTGAAGCCATCTAAGTGTTCAGTCCATTACCTTGTTTCGTGTGGGTCTGTCGTATTGTCTGTGCAGCCGACTAGATGGAGAGTTTCTGGACCAGTCTTACTGGGTCTTATGACTTATGTTTACACAGACACGGCCCAGATGCACGACTATATCACATTTATAATAGAAACTTGAATTTGATACTTATTTCAATTTTATAGCTTAAATTCTATAGTTCTTACCTCAACCTTAATGATACTATGAGTCCTGACAATGTTAACTCGTGCCTTAGCAGACTTTTTCAGCAGTACCTTTGGATTCAGTCTTACAAAGGACAAAGCATCCTCTGGTCCTTCCCTTCATTTCATCATGAATTATCTGCTCTATTTCAAAGACCAGCCACCGAACTTGTATCTTTTAGAATGAGCTGGGTTTGGCTGGGATAGAATTAATTTTCTTCGTAGAGGCTAGTATGGGGCTATGTCTTGCATTTGTCCTGGAAACAGTGTTGATTGTACAGGGATGTTTTCATTACTGCTGAGCAGTGCTTACACAGAGCCAAGGACTTTTCTGCTTCTCACCCCACCCCACCAGCAAGCAGGCTGGGGGTGCACAAGGAGCTGGAAGGGGACACAGCTGGGACAGCTGACCCCAACTGACCAAAGGAAAATTCCATACCATATGGTGTAATGCTCAGCAATAAAAGCTGGGGGAAGAAGAAGGAAGGGGGGGACGTTCAGAGTGATGGCATTTGTCTTCCCAAGTCACCGTTAGGTGTGATGGAGCCCTGCTTTCCTGGAGATGGCTGAACACCTGCCTGCCGATGGGAAGTAGTGAATGAATTCCTTATTTTGCTTTGCTTGTGTGTGCAGCTTTTGCTTTACCTGTTAAACTGTCTTTATCTCAACCCATGAGTTTTCTCACTTTTCCCCTTCCAGTTCTCTCCCCCATCCCACCGTGGGGGAGTGAGCGAGCGGCTGTGTGATGCTTAGTTGCTGGCTGGGGTTAAACCATGACATGGGAGCAGGCTGTTAGTTCAATTTTTACACTGGCAGGTGACTTAGAGAACTCAGTTAAACAATTTTACATGTATTATAAGTCTTGAAATCTTTGACAGTTGTGGCTACCTCATTATACTTGACCTATAATGGTTTTTTTGCTGGCTTTGGGTGGTTTGTTGGGTTGGGGTTTTTTTTGGGGGGGAGGGTGTGGAATTTCATGGGATCACTGACAGCCCTCTGACTTCCTTTATTTTGCTTCCTTTGTTCATCTGACTGTTCCTTCAAGAAGCAGGTCTATGTGCTTTTAAGATTGGGAACTTCAGCATAAATTTATGAAAACTTTTGAAGACAAAAATAAACCCCACAAATGCAATGAAAGTCTGCTTTCATATCATGAAACAAGAAGCCTCTAAATAATTTATTCAGCAAACCCTAGCTAAGCATTGAATTCTTACCCACAGTGGAAGGTGTGAGGCCAGCATTAGTGCTTATCTAGCTGTATCTTTTAACGCTTAGGCCAATAAACATCACAGTCAATAAAACATCCTGAAAACACTTTCCTATTGAAGAATACACATTCTTTTCTGATTTAAGAATTATGATATATTCAAAATCAGCTATTCCTCCCCTGTCTCTGGTTGGAAATAATGTGACCTGTTGCTTTGAAAATGTTGGCACAATAGATCTACTATTCTTATAACAAGCCAACATGAAAGAACATAAGTTATTCTCTTTATTATCTGTTTTGCAAGATGTAGTGAAATGTTTGCAGTCTGAACTCAGGATGGGAGACTGTATCATTTAAAGAACAGCAGCTGGTCATATTTATGCCTAGTAGAGAACAATGTGCGCTCTTCCCTAAAGCACCTCCAACTTTTATCTTGGCAGTGGGCCATACCTCATATAAAAGATAATCAATGGTCTGACTCAATATTTATAATGCAGTTCGCAAGATTAATCTATTTGTGATTGAGCTAAATCTTTGAACACAGAGCTTAGGAGCAGAATGTCTCAGGACTACAGGAATCTTAGTTCTACCTTCTCAGAGATACATATGTAAATACATGAGTTATAGACAGAACAGTCAAAGAACAGGGCTGAGAGCACTAACTCTCCAGTTTTAATACTTCAAGTACTTGAAGAGTAATGGAAAGAATACGATATGTGGTATCATATACAGCAAATTTTATCCTTCCTGTTGTGCGTACATGAGCCCATGTGAGCTTTTGTGTGTGCCTGATGTCCCTGGTATTTGTTGCTTTGTGGTTGTGTCCCCAAGCAAAGCAAGCAACCTGTTTCAAACAAAGGTTGAAGTTCCTTCCTTGCCATCACTGCTCACTGATTTCTGAGCATTATTTCCAAACAAAACAAAACAAAGCAGCCTGTCAAACTTCCCTACAACTTTCTAAGTTACCTTGGGGTCTGTCTTGGAAACCTTTGAGGCTGATTGCAGTGAATCACTCTAACAGCCAGCTTAGCCACTGGGGAGACAAAGCTGTCATTGCATGAATGAGAGCTCTGCAACACAATAATGTCTGGAGTTTATATTGACATGACTGGAGAAAATCACATGAGCCAAAATTTCTCGTTTTAAGGTGCAGCTTTAAGGGCTCTGCTTTTGAAATATGAGCTTAGAAAGTTTTCCAGCCTTGTGATGTACTGCTAATAAGGTGGGAAGACAATAAATTAAATGAGCTACTAATATGCTGCCAGATATCACTATTCACAGATGACTGCTACAATTATTGCTAGGTAGTTTGACATGACTCCAAGACTCCTAACGTATAGTCTAGGACACTCAAAACAAATGAGCAGCTCCTTGGTTATGTGCTGCTGTAAGCACTGCCAGCTTTGCACTTACTAGGCATATGTCATCATCCTCTGTTAGAAAATACGCCTCAGTTCTGATACGGATATGTCGGCTGTGAGCAGTATGAAGAATAATACTCCATCATGGGAAAAATATCCTGAATGATTTACTTCCAGGTGACAGTCTTGCATTGTTTTTAATACTATGGACAAATGCAAATCTTATTCTGACTATTTTAATTGTTCTTTACTATTGTTTTTATTTTTTTAACAAGGTTTTGGTTTGGTTGTATCTGTAACTTTGTGTCATCAAAGAGAAGTAATGACTGTATTCATTCCCATTTTGGGAGGAGAAGAATTTCCCCAGATCCTGATTCCATGTTTGAAAGAGAAGAAATTGTTCATGCTCAATGCATCTCCGTGTAGGTGAGGAAATGGGGGAAAGTAAGAGATGGGAGATGGAGCTGTGATCTGCCACCACCACCTTTCTGACAGGCAAAAAAGTCAATTGTATGAGTGAAGGAGAGTGTAAGCTTGCATAGACACACCTTTTTGCTGCTTTACCAGGACTGGATGAGTCACAGTTACATTTCCCATGGTGAACTGTTTGTAAAGCAACTGAACTGCAATAATTGCCCTCAATGCAGGTAGGCTGAAGCAGGCTGAGACGTAGGTCCCTGATGCAGACCTAGAGTTACACCCATGCTGAGGAACACTGGCTAGCCCCAAGATGAGGTGTGACATATCCATGTCCTGACTCCATGTGGTGGTGCATCCCCGCCCCCCCCCCCTTTTTTTTTTTTTTTTTCTTTTCAACCACTTTGCAACCTCAGGGATTCCTACCAGACCGCGGCCTTGTGTAGTGAGCTGGTTGGTTAGGTGCCCCTTAATTCTACCAGAAACTCCTACATGGTCGAAGCGGAGAGTGGCCTTGTCCTTATCAGAAAGTCTTACATGGTTGAAGCAGGGAGTGAGAACAGGGGAATGAGAACAATCAGTTACCCCTGACAGCTTTGACACAGAGCAGTAATTACTGACCCAGATCGTGGCTCGGATGGAGATTCACAATGACTGAAGCCAATCATCTCACGATCCTATAAAACAGCAGTCCTAAGTGAGGCCCTTTGAGCTCTCCTGGACTGCAGCGGACTGCACCAGCATCTCCCTCTGAGCAGGACTCCTCTCAGAGCTAGCAAACTCCTAGTTTGCTAAAATTGGAGGTCCATTGCTGCCTGACAGTGGAGCCTGGGCTGAAACCCCTCACTCCTTCAACTTTCGCCCGCTGAGAAATGCCAAGACATTAGACGTATTTCACTGAACTCGAGGGGAATCTTTAAACTGGTATACCAATTCTTTTTATGTATGTGTAGATATATATTCATGTTTGTGTGTATGCATGTGTGAATCAGTTTAAGTAGTCTGTAGATGTACGATTTAATTTCAAAGTGAGTCTTATACTGCTGCATTATCCTTATTCCTATAAACCGTTGACCAAGTCTGAGACTAAGATTGGACCTAGCCACACCTAGACTCCTCTCTGAAAAGGAGTTCAGAAAGCAAGGGGGTCTATTCTGAACCTCATGACTCAACGGGAGGGTCCTCCTTATCCCCTGCACCCACAATCCCTCTGTGAATCATTCCAACTCAGTGTAACTTAATTTTCCTTTATGCGTTTCCACGTAGTAATAGAGTGGACCTTGCCATCTTTGAATCTGTAACTAAGTCACTGTTTTGATCAATTTTGTCTAATCACATTGTTAATCACTGATGACTGAGTGCTATTAAAATATTACAACCAAATCCTGCAATTTGCTACAAGTAAATTCTAAGCTGCTACTAAATCAAACTGTGTAAAGTCACTCATTCACGATAAATTGACATAATCAGCAGGATTCACAAACCTGCATTCGTGACACTCCAGTCCTACCTGCTGATGGCAGGTACCAGCCCTGCCAGACTCACTGGATTTGAAGCAAAAACAACAGATGCATGTGACTTGAGCAGAAGCCATGATGTGTTCTGAGCACAGGTCAGAGAATTGAAGTATATTGCAGGTTATCCTTTCATATACATTCCTGTAACACAGAATGTGTGTTCTACTATATTCCTGCTAATGACAGAAGTCAATAATTCTAAAGTATAAATGCAAATTTAAGAAGAAGGGGAAATATCTTCCAAGCAAATCCTTCTCTATTGCTCCTGTGGGGGTGAAAAACTCCCAGGCAAAGTCAGAGAGATAATGGCTTGTATTACACTTGAATTGATTCTACTAAGACATGTTGCCAATTTAGATGAGATAATAAGAATTTGTTCTACATTTGCATATAAACAAGTAGAACTGAGTAAGCCAAGCTCATTGTTAAATTAACAAAATGTCTTATTTCTATTAAAAAAGTAAATATCTTTCTAGGGTCTCTAGAAGGACAAGGTAACAGTGAGCAGTTCTTGCTTGAGGTCTAAAAGGTCCAGCCAAACCCCCCTTTGATATTCCTGGTTGTCAGATCAGACCTTCATTAACCTCTGTTGTGTCAGGATACATGTATTAACAAAGACTGGCTTCCTGAATAAAAGACTTTTAGTTCTGAATAGATCCTTGTTTATCCTCTTGGTCTGTTTCTGGCACGTTATTGAGGAGCGGCTGAGGGAACTGGGATTGTTTAGCCTGGAGAAGAGGAGGCTGAGGGGAGACCTTATCGCTCTCTACAACTGCCTGAAAGGAGGGTGTAGTGAGGTGGGTGTTGGTCTCTTCTCCCAAGTAGTTAGCGACAGGACGAGAGGAAATGGGCTTAAGCTGCACCAGGGGAGGTTTAGGTTGGAAATTAGGAAAAATTTCTTTACGGAAAGGGTAGTCAAGAATTGGAACAGGCTGCCCAGAGAGGTGGTGGAGTCACCATCCCTGGAAGTGTTAAAAAAATGGGCAGATGTGGCACTTTGGGACATGGTTTAGTCTAGTCTACCCTTGATTGGTTTAGAGTGGACTTGGTAGTGTAGGTTAATGGTTGGACTGGATGATCTTAAAGGTCTTTTCCAACCTAAACGATTCTATGATTCTATGATTATTATGCAAAAATCTAGATGATGTCAAAGTCATAATCTTTCTTCACCTAATGCTAGAAAGATTTGTGGTAGTGCTCAGGTACTACAGTGATGATCAGAGTGGACAAACTGTCTATAGCCAGGCTTATACTTTGATGAGTTTCTGCTCAGCTGGGTCGAAAGGGTAGGTCTAATACTCTAGGAAATTCTGATTAGTGACAAAGTACATTTTACGTTTTATTTTATATTCTTATGAAAAAAACCTCATCTTCCCACTATCAGGCACTGGGGAATAGGAAAGAATTAGAAACATGGAGAATTACTACAGAAAGGAGAGGCAGGAGCTTTAAAACCACTTTGCTTAATGAGGATTATGTATATTATAGTGTGAGTATACTTACATAAGTATTTTATTTCTGTTCATAAATGAAGTTCTGGGCACTTTGCATGTAAGGATAAATACTATTAGTTTTGTGAGTGTGTTTCTGTGTATGTGTTTGACACAAGTATCTTTCTAAATAAATAAGAAATTAGCTATTAACCTGGTAGCTAGATCTGAAACAACGTGGACACAAAAAGATTAAATTAGATAACATTAATTTATATTTGATGAGAATAGAGATAAAATTAATGTATAAAATTATTTTCCTTAATCACAAGGTGAGAGATTAATCTTATCTAACCTTAACTGTCTAAAAGTTAGCTGTCTGGACTATCATTTAGGATCATACTACTATGAATGGAGAGATAAATGAACACTTCCAGAAGGTCATTCATCCCATTTTAAGATGTCTGTCTCAGGAGATCCTAATCTGTGTCTTTTGATTCTCTATATAGAGTCTAGATGAGTAGCTTAGACTCAATGCCTAACTCAGAGCAAGTGTGATTATAAACTGTTGTATTTTCAAAGTCTTTAAATACAGCTATGATCATTCCTGGATCTACCTTACATGCTTACATAGCATTAACCCTTTTCTCCAGCCAGAGATGAAATAATAATCTTTTTGGTCATAAGTGTCAGAGTTTTTAATACAGAATAAAACTTAAAGTTTACTGAACTGACATATCACTTTGACCTCAAAATTATGTCAATAGTCAATGCTTTATAAAGCTTCTTGTCTTTTATGATGTAATTTTCATTCTATGTTAACATGATCATATAATTGGGGAACATGAATATTTCTCCTTTTTTTAAAACTGATTTACATAAATACAGGTGGTGTGGTACTCTTCAGTAACAATGGTTTGGTTAAGAGGGTCACCTACAGCCTGAGAGAGTCTGAAGTCATACTTTATTTAAAGAGATCAGAGAGACTGAGGAAGCTCCTCAAACACATGTAAATCATAAACATAACCTGAAATCAGAAACTGGAAGAGTATTTAGGGAAGTATCACCAATTATTTATTTATATTTTCTTATTTTTTGTTCTAAGTACCCACTGTTGATGACCATCAGGAATAAGATATTGAACTGTATTGAATTAATACAGCCATTTTTATTTCTTGTACTTAAGTTGGTAATATGCTGGGGTTTGTTTGTTTGTTTCCATTGAACAACATAAATATATAGTTCTCTATTATTGTTAACAGAGGCATTTCAAGTTCCACAGTATTTCATGTTTAACTTCGGTAGAGAACCTGGACAAGTCAGCAGAAGTTCAGCCCACATAGGCTCTTCCTTCTGTAATTATGTCAGCAAAAGTCATGCACGCAAGCAAAGCAAAATAAGGAATTAATTCACTACTTCCCATCGGCAGGCAGGTGTTCAGCCATCTCCAGGAAAGGAGGGCTCCGTCACACCTAACGGTGACTTGGGAAGACAAAATGCCATCACTCTGAATATTTTTCCCTTCGTTCTTCTTCCCCCAGCTTTTATTACTGAGCATTACGCCATATGGTATGGAATTTTCCTTTGGTCAGTTGGGGTCAGCTGTCCCAGCTGTGTCCCCCCCCAACTCCTTGTGCCCCCCCAGCCTACTGGCTGGTGGGGTGGGGTGAGAAGCAGAAAAGGCCTTGACTCTGTATAAGCACTGCTCAGCAATAACGAAAACATCCCTGTATTATCAACACTGTTTTCAGCACAAATCCAGAACATAGCCCCATACTAGGTACTATGAAGAAAATTAACTCTACCCCAGCCAAAACCGGCACATTTTACTGTGAACCTGAATGATATGCGGTTTCAAGGAAAATCTGACTTTAACTGATCTCCAGCCAGCATGAGGCCAAATTAAAACCTAAACTTTCAGGGATTTTATGAGCAAGTCACCTTTTTGTGTTGAAACCTGCTCTATTTCTGCCCTGCTGTCATCCCATGCTGAAGATTGGAAAAGCTGTGCTATTTTATCCCATTGTTTGTAGTGTGGACCCAGTGGCCCACATTGTCTTCTGGCTGGTGTAATAGATTCCAGGACACTATTTTAAATGTAACCAAGAAATCAACTCTCTGCCCTTGAACACTCGTGACCGGTCCACTTAGGCTGAAAGCCATTCACTAAATATCTTTATAAAAGGTAATATGAAATTCTGGTTGACAGTAACTTCAGAGGTAGTTGGTTTTGATCAAAAAATTTAGATTAAAGGTGAAGCAAGGAGATTAAAGGGGCCATGCTGCCCATGCTATTGTACACAATTTTCTTTTTTTCTCTTCAGCCATATAGAGTCTTTCGTTGGTTTTACAAGACCTAGCACATCAATCACAGCTGTGAGCTCTTAAGGCAAATGCCTGAATATAGGAGTGAATAAGAAGAGAGTCAGGGCTGATTTGCTGCAATATTTTGACTGTATATGAGATGAACAATGGAAAAGATAAGAGAAGATAAAGAGGGAAGAATAACTTGTGTATGAAAGAGTAAATGGGAACCAGACTAAGTCAATGACATTAGAAGAAAGACTTTTTGGTGGGAAGAAGACCCACTGCATATGACCAAGCTGGGACCACTTTCTTTCAGTAATGTCTACTAGATCCCTCATCCCCATTCCACAATTCACCATAACATGTGAATTTCATGTCCATCTATACCCTATTCAGTCCACCCTCAGACACGTACATTAAAGGTGAAACATGTCACATCATTGCCAGGACTTTGCCCTGTTTGGCTTTATAGACAGATTTGCTTGTACTCTTCTATTTTCTCATGCCAGAGCAGATAATTTTACAGAGCTGCCTGTGTTTAGTTTTAGGGAAATTCCAAGATTCTCAAAGTCATAGGAAAGAGACAAAGTTTGCACTGAATTGTTAAATTGCCTTCTCTTAATAGTAGGTAAGTTGACGTAGGTAATATGGATAATTAAGTAGCATCAACATATTTATTGCATTTCTCCTCAACAAGTGCTACTACTGTAAATTCAGATGAATTCAGGGGGTAGTTTTTTTCATGACTTGTACTACTCTGCCTTTATACATGAAAATTAGGACTGCACTGAGTGTAAAAAAAATCTAGGGTCCTGAAGTCATGGTCCTTAACTGAATCTATGATGTACTTCCAAGCTGCTGTATTTTTAGTTGAAGTGAATGCCAATGTGAAAATATTTCTAATGGATTAAATCTCCTCTTCTCAGAGCTTTAAAGAAAAAGTAGGTTTTCCTCCTTTCTTGCAAACAGTGATTTGTACTACAGAACACTTTGGTGTAGCACTACAATCATGTAACGTAGCAGGCTGCCTGGGAGAGTAGGCAGTTTAGCATTTCTCCCTATGTGAATCCACATGGGTTTTAAGGGGAATGATGTTGTAAGGAAATGAGGAAAGAAGTGTTCATGAACCATTTGGAATCCCCCCTTTCCTTAATTTTCCAGGGTAGAATTTTTCATTCAGCCTGTGACATCTCCCATACATTTATGTTTCAGGTAGTTATTAGAGCACTTATTATATGAGATAGAGATTTAACCAAAACAGTTATTAGAATTGGATATGATTTCACCAAATGTAAATATCTGCTTTAGGATGAAATGAATTGTGTCTTAATCTCCATTAAGTATCTTGATTATCTCTCCACTGACCACAAGATGAGCCTAGGATCACTTGTTGGCACAAGCATTTACATCTGTAGATAAGAACATTTAGTCAGATGGACTCCATCCCACAGGAGGCTGGAACCAGTAAAGAATCCATGAGTAGCACTGCTTAGATGTCTGTAAGCTCTCTGTATTAGTTTGATGTGACAGCTCTTCCCCTTTGAGCTACATCTAAATTCATTGTCCTCTCCCTCTGCTTTTCCTGCAAAAAATAAAGTAGGTCTTTAGAAATCCTGTACTTGTGCCTGGAATGTTTGTATGGATACGGTTACACAAGTATAATTTGGATGCTATTTAGTAGTTGCTTTACTAACCCAAAATCATACATCAGAGCATGTAGAGCTGGAGGCAACATTAAGCAATCATCTATTTCTGTCCAGTTCATTAATTCACAAGTATGTCTACAATTCTGGCAGGCATTTCCTCCTCTCAGTTCCTAAGAAAAAAACCAAAGATAAAGATTTCACAGTATCTCCATGTGGGCTGTTCACACCCAGCAATATCTCCTGAGACCCCAGACTGTAGCACCTTTGAAGAGTGGGAAAAAACTGTCCTGTAAAACAGTTCTTTCACCTTTTAATGCACAAATAGAAGACCGAAGTGAAACTAGCATAGGTGATGGACTACATGCTATATACCCAAGAGCCAAAATAGGGTGAGAATAATGTGGTAAAAACCCAAGAACTTTAAGAAGTAAGAAAATTGTTAACTTGGAAAAAGTCTAATTGATTTACCATTTTGAGTAGCTGAAAGACAAGAGAGATAGACATGCAAGTACTCATTTGTGCCATGACTGGGAACAATGGTAAGAATAGCCCCACTCCTATCTGATATGTATTTGAGAAACAAATAACCCATTAAAGAGCCTGATTTTATTTCTGGTATTTGCTCCTTGTGAATGTCCAAAGATGTAAGAATATGTAAGAATATTATTTATGACCCATAGACTCTGGGTGATGTATTGTGATCCAAGGGAAAAGTGGGACACCAAACTCTTGACATGTATGTTATCTTGCTGGACCTTACCTGTGATGGTGAGATTGCTTACTTAATTTGATATATATACCTAATAGTAAGTGATTAATCACTGGTCTGAGAATTTTTTTTCAATAAATCTGCCTTATGAATGCTGATTGACCAAGTTCTGTAAGTTCTTAGGTAAATTCCTGTAAGTGTTTAGTCACCCAGATAGTTAGAAAGTTTTCCTCTTGTCCATCATATTTTTTTTAAATTTTTAAAATAAATCTTATTCTTGTAGCCCTTTCTCTGTGGCCACAGAAAATAACCAGTCACTACCCCTCTTATAACCCATCTTGAAAAAGGGAGGTGTTGATATTTTCTCAGCATAAGCAAAACAAACAAATTTTAAAAAAATGGAAAAAGAGACCATAAAGAAAGAAAAGAGATAAGACTCAGCAAAATCCAAATGAAAGCTGATACAAGACTCTGCATTAGAATCCAGATTTTCTGACCACCATATCCTGATTCTTATCTGATCCATCCTGGCTTTTGCTTTAACAGATTCCTGAGTCCAGGTTTTCTCTATTCTGCATACATATACGAGGAGCAGTGTTTGTAAGCTTAGTAGGTTACTAGGTTTAGTACTAAGCAACCATTATCTGAAGTTAGAGTACAAAAACTTTTTCAGTACATTATCCAAGACACCAGCCTGCATATTTTTTATTAAAGACTGTCTTCAGCATCACTAACATACTAATAATATACCACACTTCTCCCATTCTATATTAAGATAGACATCACACATTTGTAAAATGTAGTAGGTGTTAGAAGGAGGTCTGGCCAGACTCATGTAGTCACTTCAAACCTTTTTGATTTTACACCTTTAGCCTATATAAAAGCCTTTCAGCCTTTGTTCCTTTCTTTTAAAGAAGGTTGTTGATCTTTTAAGTCGCACTCCTGTAAGTTTCAAAACCGCCCAGGGAACCAACACATATGCACAGCAAGTCTGATGATTGCTCCAGTTCCACAAAAATCACACACAGATGTGCTCTTTTATTTCATTTGTGATGTTAAGATCAGCTAATCACACTCAGGCATCTTTGTGAAGCTGTGCTGCCTTCCTCACAGCCACCCATTTAGAGAATAAGGTCTTTGAATACTGAAAGGTGTGTACAGATGGAGTTCTTCTGAAACTGCCTAGACATAAAGGGATAGCATGTGTAAAAGTGACATCTTCAGAAGGGGCCACTTCTACAGACAGAAATCTATCATGTGACTGGACACTGATTTTCTATCCAGTATATCTACCTTGCTGTTAACCCCTACTAAGTAGCAATGATCACCCTATGGAAACCAGAGGGAAAAGGTCTGGAAACAAGCAAGCTTGCTTCATGCTGATTCAGTTGAGTGAGACTGTCCACAGAATGAATGTTCAAGGATCACGAGTACACTAAATGCTCATGCTAGGATGCTAGCTGGAAGGGACAAGGAAGGCATAATTAACAGAAGTATACAGGTATGGAGCAGTGGGTGAAAGCAATGTGCTAGGAGGAAGATGCAACCACTGCAACACTAGCAACAGGGTAGCTTGAAGAAGTCCCTCATGAACTGGAAACTTCTTAGATAGCTTTATGTCTGTGCTCTATGGCTATATCTACACTAATAGATTAGTGTCGGTGACTGCCCCCAAGCAGTGGATCTCCATTGTCTGTACTGTTTAATTCCTCTAGTGCAACAATTCGCACTCAGAAACAAGTGTTGTGCACAATTCAGGATCTAGCTCAGGCCCAAAATAAATTCTTAGAGACAGCTTGCATACCGCCTTGTTTCAGAAGCTAAGTGAAATTATTAGTATGTATGTGGGCATCTCCACGCCAGCTCTAGAGGATGATCTCAAGCACATATAGTTTATGAGCTACAGTTTTTTCTCTTTCTAGTTCCTAGCACTTCTGCAAACAGAGTAAACTTCAGTGAGTCTACAAATGGAATATATTTCCTTTCTGGAAAGCCAGCCTATAGCAGGAATCTTCTCATAAGTGAAAAATGTTAGCATTACTATATGCATTACCTGCATTCATATTTAAGCTTGCGTTTGCAATATCTGCAATTTTTTTCCTCTGAGTTCCACTAAAAAAATTATTGCAATATGCCCCTCATCCATTGATTTAGCTAATGAGATCATTGTTACAGCCACAGATATAAAACAACAATAAATGGCTATAAAATGCTACCAACGTCTGGAGCAGATGCATGGAATGACCTTTTGGAGATTGCTTGAGGAAAGCTTGTAAAATCTTTTTGTTGGCTAAACCCATGTTTACTGCATAGCTAATGTTTTTTCACTGCCTTATGTGCAGTTAAAGACAGTAATTTGGACTGACAGCAGTCATAACTTTTCATGCTTCATGGCAACCCCCACCTAAGCTATTAATTTACCACCTGCTTAAGTTCCTGAAGAAATGAGCTGTCAACAGTTTTTCTTAAACTCTAAGAGTGCTTTCAAAAAAAAGAAGGCCTTAGGAGAATTAAATATGTACAATATCCCAATGAATTTCATCAAACTATTTCACACAGTTCATATGGAATTAAAAAGTTGTATGTTGAGAATATTTAGCAAACTTCTGAGCCCAGACTCAGTCCAGTCTTGCACTACCAGTATTTGCTCTGCATGTTTGAAACTCACACTTAGTAATATTACAGTAGCTGGGTTAAATATGATGGTAGAATAGGGCTCCTATTCATCATAATTCTGTTGGAATTTTACTAGCATAACTGATACCAAAATAGGATTCAAGATATCATGGCCCTGAATATAAAAGTTTACATTTCAAAGCTTGGTTGACAAACACAAACTTTCCTAAACCTTTGAGTCAGAAATGTATCAGCCACCTTTCATGCATGGAAGAGTATATTTAAAACAAAATCCTTCCATGCTGGCTGGAAGCTAAATCTTGGGCTGGATGGTTTAAATGTATACTAGATTTAATGTTTTACATTTTTTGGTTGTCTTTTTAACAAGTAACTGTCTGAGTGAGTGGAGTAGTGGCCTTATACTTTGAGTCTTTTGTCTGCCATCACACAGAGAAAGCCACTGAATGCTCAAAGACCTATGGGGAATTTTGAAGTCAAATCTGCATCTGACACAGTAAACTGTATTGTTTTTTTCTGGGGGAATCTAATTCATTAAGTTTCTATAATGGCTCCAGTGTCCTATATAAAACCATAGTGTTTAATGGATTTTCCAGCTAAAGTAAGTCCCCTTGCTTCACTCCACAGCATGGACAATTCACACAGATCTGGGCTAGAAGGGTCCACTTAATCAAGTGTTCTTGTTCCACCCATCTCTGTTGCTTCTGCCCTCCAATAGACTCTGGAGGTCTTGTGAGAATAATTCCAGTATAAAGCCTTTTGTCCACTCTCATCTACACGTTTCTGGGTGCTGTAAGTAGAATATTACCAAAACAAATATTTCTGATTTTCATAATTACCCATAAATAGAATTCTTCTTCAGAAGTTTATTCACCAGGCAGTTGAAGAAAACAGACGTGAACAGAATAGATGCCTGACACTGAGAGGCTGTGAGTAACTTCAAAATATAGGTCAAGAGAACTTGCAGATGGTCAGTGCTTCTCAAGGCTAGTTTCCATGGCTATACTTGTGCAAAGGAACAAGCTCTCTTTATTCTTAGGGAAACCAGAAGGTGCTCTGCATTCAGTAGAAGTGATCAGCTAATTCCACCCAACTTTAAGTCCTTCATTAAGGAACCTAATTTAGGATATCATTTCTCTATCACTCCTTCTATAATCAGTGCTGAGCACAGGTATTTCAGCTTGTCTGTAATCTGCAGCAGAGTGTGTAATTTGCTTAATCCTCTCCACTGCGTATAAGAAGCCCGAAGACTTTAAAGGTGCATTGGTCAAATGTCTAAATCTATGTGACACAAATCTCTTCCACTATCCCCAATCCTTTAAGACCTCAAGTCATCAAACCATTGAGAGAACAGTCAAGTATAATGTTTAAGTCTTGTTGTGTACAGTGTAACTCAGCCATCCATTTAAAGTTAAGCACTTCACTGAAGAGGGCTGAGGAAAAAAAATGGTAAAATGCTTTGTTGAATTGGGACCTTATTCTCTCACTGATTTTCCCAAGGTTATTTTATTTCTAAACAAATGGTCTTTTTTGCCTTTTGGAACAACTAAGATGAGAATCATTCATTGCTTTTATGGGAGTTTATGGATGTTTTTCATAGACTTAAGGCATATACTTTGTTGTATAGCAAAACACAAACATGAAAAAAAAAACAGTTTTGCTGGTTAATCCACAGTCCCATGGCTCCAATAGCTTTCAGCAGCTCTATTATAAGTGAATTTCATGTAACCTTTCTAGGTAGGCTTTAACTCCATAATTACATTTTGTGTTGTGTGAAAGAACAGATGTTTTTTTATTTTAGTATATTTTAACTCAACTACCCTATGATAACATTAAACAGTAATACCTAATTAGCAAATCAGTAATGTCTAGAACCTCAAATTAGATTAAAGCTAGACTGGGCCACCTAACAGCCTGATACATAATGAGGTACATGTTCCTGACTAAGTGGTTTTTTACAGTTGAAATACAGGGAGTTAAAGAGATGAGAAGAACAAGACTGTTGCGTAAAGGTTTGCATCTCCTTGTTATCTGGGCATGAGAAGACAAAACTTTGACTATAACATAATGTGAAGTTCCACTTGAAAGAGGGAAAACAGGTCGTGAACACCAAATAGAAGATAGTGGCTCTGAAAAAGGACTGAGGGTCAGAGCAGACATGAACTCTCCCTTCCCAGTGTAATTATAAACTGCTAATGCAGTCGTGGATGTTTAAGTAAGGAACTGTGATACAGAAGACAGCACATAATCAAATTCCTCAATAGAACATGTTTGAGAATAGAGAAAGTGTGTCCTTCTTTTGTTCACATTAACAAAAAAGGAATCCTCCAAATCTGGAGAAGGTTAAAAAAAACCCAAAGCATGTGAGGATGGGAGAAAACTTTTAATGGTAAAAAAATTAAGAGTTCAAGCTGTTTAGTTTACCAAGTAGAATAGTGAAAGGTGACTTGGGCGCGTTTAAAGTAATTTCACTTAATGCCTGATTTTGTTTTAAAGAACCGGTAAGGCATAATGAGAACTAACCTCTGGACACTGAAGCTGCGAAAACTCAAACTGGGCGAAGTTCTTAGCAAGGCTGATAGAAATAAAGTATTCTGTGTTTGTATCTTTAAATCACACGATTTCATGTCTTTCTGGAATTCTTTGTTAACATACCAAGACCAAGGTCTGTGTAAGTAGGTCAGTTGCACACTATAGACATAAACGATACACCAGAGCCCATCTAAAGAAACTGCTGTTCCCCCAAAACAGGGTCCCACTCCTTCCCATCTTGCTGATCTTTTTTCTCTCTACCCTAGCGCTCAATCCTGTGGTGTCACCCCATTTCTCAAACTAGAGAGATTCTGCTTTCTAACATTGGAATCGTTCCCCTCTCCGCCCCCCTCCAGTGCGATTTCAGCAGGGTTTGCACACTGTTTTGCCTTACTGCACGGGCAGTCGGTCAGTGGGCAGAGCTGGTGTGAAGGAGGGGGTGGAAGTGTGGTGTCAGGAGCACACAAGGAGCGGGTAATCACAGCGCAGAGGAGTCATTCTGCTGCGGGTGGAGTGAGCCATTAGATTAGGTGAGCCATAATAGAATCATAGAATCATAGAATAGTTTAGGTTGGAAAAGACCTTTAAGATCATCCAGTCCAACCATTAACCTACACTACCAAGTCCACACTAAACCAATCAAGGGCAGAGTAGACTGAACCATGTCCCAAAGTGCCACATCTACACGTTTTTTTAACACTTCCAGGGATGGTGACTCCACCACCTCTCTGGGCAGCCTGTTCCAATTCTTGACCACCCCTTCCATAAAGAAATTTTTCCTAATATCCAACCTAAACCTCCCCTGGCGCAGCTTAAGCCCATTTCGTCTCATCCTATCGCTAACTACATGGAAGAAGAGACCAACACCCACCTCACTACAACCTCCTTTCAGGGAGTTGTAGAGAGCGATAAGGTCTCCCCTCAGCCTCCTCTTCTCCAGGCTAAACAACCCCAGTTCCCTCAGCCGCTCCTCACAAGGCCTGTGCTCCAGACCCTTCACCAGCCTTGTTGCCCTTCTCTGGACACGCTCCAGCACCTCAATGTCTTTCTTGTAGTGAGGCGCCCAAAACTGGACACAGTATTCCAGGTGCGGCCTCACCAGCGCCGAGTAATGCATAGTACCCTTTCACTCTGTTAATTAACAAGCCCAGTTTCCACTACATTTTTATAGAACTGAACCTTCTAAGTGTTTTCATAACTAATTGCTTCATGCTTTTTCCAAGGTGACAAAAAGTTTATTACAGAACCACAGACTAACCCAAAGTTTCTTCACAGCATGTGTTTGATAACTCAGAGGCAATTTTGAACAATTAAAAGAATCAAATAACTTTACATTTACTACGTTGGTATTTTATTTTTCATACTGTTTTCTAATAAGGTTTTAATCTTCTGGACATCTGGTTTTATCAGTTTCCATTTGGAATGTAATAAATATTTAAATTCACAGTTTTGTTGAAACCCAGTGCATAAAAGGTATAATGATATTCTTCTGTTCATCCAGTTCTTATTTCAAAAGTATGAAAAATTGGCTAACACATAATGTTAAATCCTTAAATATGATATATTTGAAAATGAGTTGTGTGTGAAAAAAGTCAATACAAAATTAGTAATAATCTCAGCCTCTTAACAATTTAGAGCTGCACTACTCATCAAAATGTACATAGCTACTGCTTCACTTTATGGCCATTCATTGGTTCTTTATCTGTCTACATTTTTTTTTTCTTTTATATATAGACTGGCTTGCCCCCACCTCTTATGTTTTTAGGAGCATTTAGCTCAGTTCAGTTCTTACATATGAGTTGGATTCCGTTATTATTATTATTATTATTATTATTATTATTATTATTATTACTACACAATTATAATTATACAATATAATAATTAGTTGTTATATATTATAATCATATAATGTAATTGGTTTATCAATCAGGATATATGATGTCTATAATATTCTAGGAGCAGGGTCATTGACTTAATTATAGCATTGTCCTTTAATGTCTATTAGTGAAATCTGACAATTTCTTTTCACAAAATTAAAGTCTAATTGTATTTAAGTATCGATTACTAAAAAAAGCATATTTTCATGAATTATGATGTAGTAAAATGGGACTTTTTTTATGCATTATTTATTCATTATTTAGCCTTACTGATTGAAATGCTAAAAAGATGTAGGCAAACAACTATATAACAGAAAAGAAAACATAATAAATTGTAAATAGTGAAACACATCACTGAAGATAAACATTTTGTGAACATTCCCTAGGCTGATGTTGTTCGCATACGCTATTTGGCAAATACACAAATAATTGTCAATATTGTCCTGCAAATAGCTACTGAGGAAGAATAAAGGTCTACATGGCTGTGTCGTTAGTGCATACTTGTTGCTGATTTAAGACAATTCAATTGGCTTGCAAGCAATACAGGGATTTTAAACCACAACAACTGTAAAAAAAAAAAAAAAAAAACAACAAGAAACCCCCCCCCCAAAACCCCAGGATGTTTAATTTGCCAATTCTCTTCTGAAATTAAAAGTTTTGAATGTATTTTTTCTCTTAAAATAAAGCCATCCTTCAGTAGCGGAAGGATTCGGGATCTACTTTTAATAAGTAGCAGCAAATTTCTTAGGAATTAGGAGATCAGACAAATAATCTCCTTGTTCATTTACTGTATATGTCTCTTATCTAGTCCTGTATTTAGAATATTCTTGAGTTTTATACATGTTCTTGACTTTTTTGTGACTTTTCCCAGTGAACAGAATTGAGAAAATTAGTAATTCTTCTGATAATGAAGGTCCTAAGTTGAAAAGGACTTGGCTGCAGATTCAGATTTTTTTTATTTTTTTAAACACATTAAAATGAATTCAAAGAAAATCAGTCCACACTAGTTGACAGGACACACTTGTTCATATTATTTAAAAATCAACATTTCTGTGTAGTGTAAACATGAATATACACTATGAAAGGGTCTGAGGTTTTCTGAGTCACAAACCAAAGAGCAACAATACTGTGTGACTACATTAATTTTTTTCATTGTTGTAGTTTAATTTTCACTTTGCATATAGAGCTGATGAAATTGTAATTGATTTATTAATTTACTTTCTATTCTAAACTGCTACTGTGTCATAAATACTCCCGCAATTGAAAACAATTTAAAATGTTTAAAAAGAAATATTAAGGTTAACCTTTCAATTTGGATTCCAGGAAAAATAATTGTTCAGCCATTAGCTATAGCAGAATGTTAATATAACTGCCAGGAATTGTTAAAAGAAAAATGTTTGTGCCACACTAGAAGCAAATAAATAAATAAATGCAGCTAATTCAGAGTAAATGAAAACATATTGACCTAATTTCCTAGCGACTGAAAAAGCTGCATGAAGAAGACCTGCTGGTATAAATTATGTATTTCGTATGTCAGTAGAGGAGACAGGAATGAGTGGCTGGTGACCAAATTTCCCCTGATGATTATCTTTTTATTTTCTTCCATCCCTTCAGTGAACTGGAAAAAGTTAGCAGTATTGCATTATCAGCATCAGATTTAGTGTGCTGGATTTCTAATGAGCTGGATGTCTCCAGAAGAGAGAATCGGGCATAGAATAAAGAACAGCAATGCGGGAACAGGAGGGAAAGGACGAGGCTTGGATCCTGCCTTCAGCTTTCAGTAGCACAATGATGACAATTAGAGAAAACCTTATCTTGATTAGAGATGTATCTTTAATACCAACTGGATAGTACAATTGGTCCATTCTTCATAATACACAACCTTCAGAACTTCATCTGAAAGTAAATAACTTGAAGCACACAAGCAGCATCCTAACTTACACGAGGCCATTCAGGAGTTTGAAGAGCTCCATCCTTATGCCATATTGGTAACGTTTTCAAAAATCAGGAGTCAGAGCCGAACCCTGGGGCCAGCTTAAATGCTAGGAGCCATTTGTTGTTTTTCTAACAATACTCTTCTGATTGTCTTCTCAGCCTTGAGACTGAGCTGACTTCTCATTTTCACTTCCTATCTCCATGACCTCAAGGTCTGGAAAAGTTTATAGCACACGAGGAT
Organism: Pelecanus crispus; assembly: GCF_030463565.1. Taxonomy (NCBI): domain Eukaryota; kingdom Metazoa; phylum Chordata; class Aves; order Pelecaniformes; family Pelecanidae; genus Pelecanus; species Pelecanus crispus. The sequence continues at coordinate 168,982,025 of NC_134644.1, read as the reverse complement.
CTGGGACCTAGAAGAAAATTAAAGAAAACAACAAAAATCACATAATGGAATGGGGAGATAGTTATTAATGTTCTTACACAGCTAACATCTCCATAAGACCTGCGGCAACTCTAAGCCAGTGGAGCCTGCCTGAACAAGTCCTTCATATTCCTCCCCTCAGCCCTCCTCCAGCTTCCTGCTGCTCCCAGGACAAGTATCCTCTGTCAAACCTTCAAGCCTTGTGCACACTAAAACTCTGAATTGGCTTGATTTTGTTGTCACTGACATTTTTCACCACAGTTTTTGACTTCAGAGTAGAGTTCACTGATCTGAAACAGCTTTGGAGTGGTGCTGCAAGGTGACGATTTGCCGTCATGCTCGCGTTAGGCGATGCTCGTTCTTGCTCACTGGAAGTGATGTCTTTTTAAAAGGCTTTATGCGATTTACGCTGTATTGCTAATTGCGTCGCCTGCAGTCACTAATCCCTGGCTTCAAAAGCAAGAAGCACAGAGTAGTTGTGTCCACATTTCCTGGTGCTAGACCTCTCCAAAGGTGACTGGTCACACTTGGCCTTGGGTTTCATCTGTACTCCATGCAGTGTTCCAAAAGTCCTAACACATGCTTGTGTGTGCTTTAGTTGGGGGGGGGGGGGGGGGTGTGTATATTGTTTTGCATTGTTTTGGTTCAAAGTGCAGCAATAATGGGAGGGCTGTGCCGCAGCCTTGTGAAGCATTAGTTTTTTATGCCACAAACCTGAAGGTGTGAATTGCATGCTGTGGGTATAGGAAGGAAGTGTGGGAACATGCTTGCAGATATAAAAGCTGCTGCAATGACGTGGAGGGCTGCTGAGGACAAAGGGAGTCAAAACTGCCTTTCACCTACTGTTTACTGGGACAGCCCCCCCAGGCAAACTATTTGCAGGAACCAAGTTTTGTTTTAGATGGAATTTAGTGATTCACTCCAAAATATGGCCTGAGAATACACTAGCATTTATGCAATCTGGAGGATGAGAACTGCAAGCTAAGCTGCCTGGCAGGGTAAACATATCTTTCGTATCAGCAATACAGTCATCCTTGGAGTTGGGTTTATATAAAGGTTAGCCTATTTTTATTTCACTTGTGTGAAATGAAAACAACAGGGAAAAGATAGGGAAGGGCTAGCCTTTTTTTATCTGCCACCTACAAACCAATTGCTGACAGATCTTTAACTGTGGTAAACTGCCCGTCTATCTGGCTTAGCACATGATCTACTCAGTACCCTAGAGCTTAATCTAATATTCTTAACACTAAATTAACTCAGAATGTGAAATTAAAAGAGAGGGAAATTATGCACTTATAGTGACAGAAAACAGATCTTGATGATTTCATACCTCTGGCCTAAAATTAGTCAATGTAAACCTTAAAAAAAAATCTATTATCGCCCAGATAAGTTAATAAGTTTAAAGGAAAATCAGTAATATTTGAATTGCTATTTAATTTTTATTCTTGTTTTCCTGAAAACATCTATCCTTCTGGACATGGCAGTGCAAAAGCCCAGTGTTACATTGAGCATGCCTACTTCATAGTGATGGTAGAAAATGGGTGGGATTTGATTTTAGGAATATGTCGTAATCAGTGATTCAGACTTATGTTACAGTATGTTTTAAAATAATGGAATGGTATTAAAGGAATATGAATGAACAGTTCTTACTTCTATCACCTGCCTAAATACCAAATGCCAATGGAACGTGGAACTGCATCGCAGTTACTGGGGATGATTGCGTACTTCCTGGAGGAACAAAAATGCAGGAGATGACACAATTCTCAGTGCACCTAATTCACATTTCCTTGTGTCATGTCAAGCTGTTGCAGCTGTATATCATCTCCTTTTCCCTCACTAAGATTTAGGTTGCATTTTGGATCCAGTGATATGGACCCTTGCCCATTTTCATTATGTAGGAAAACAAGAGAACAGGTTGCATCACACAAAGCTATAACAAATTCTTTTGAAGGTCTGGGAGTTGAGGATCCCTCAGAGAAGTGTCCTAGAGCCACATAAGTTCTCTGAGCCCATCAGAAGAAAGTGGTCAACATAGTGGCCTCTCAGCATCACAGCACAGACTGAAGAACTGAGATATCAAGACAGAACTAGTACTAGCAGGGCCAGTGCTTCTGATTTAGATAGTACCTGTTGTGCAGTTTAGAGCCAGAAAGCTCAAATTCTGTTGACAGAGTCCCATGCAAGTTATTTATAATATGAACAAAACCCATCTTAATGTTGCTGAGCCTAAAATCACACTAAGAGCCCTAAACGATTTTATAGCTCCCTTGTCTTATTGGAGACTTGGCTCCAGCTTGAAATCTAAGTCAGTTGCATGTAATACAAGTGCTCCAAACTGGATCTCTAATGCTGAAATGTAAACCACTTCACCAAGTTCAATTGGGTTCAAATTTTATTACAGTTTCCCAAGCCGTATAATAAACACCTTGATTAACAAGCTGCTTAAAGTAACTATGCCACAGCAATTATTAAGCTACTTAATCCAGAAATGAGAGATCAGTTTACATTCTTTAAATATTTCAAAGCCGTTTCAGGAGATGAAAATTAAATACTTTTGTGTTTGTTAACTACTCACAATATTTCTGCCCTCTTTTACACCAAATGCCATTCTTTTTAAACACTGACTTTAAACCAGACCATTTATGAGCCATTTTAAATGTGATTAGAAGATTGTCTCTGGTTTTCAATTATTATTTGCTTGAATAAAAATAACAAAAAGTACATATTCTCTTTCCCAGATTTTTTGCTAAAATCCTGTGTTTGAGTGCATCTAACAAGCGTCATGTTCCTTTCTTTATACCAAATAATGATGAATACAGTCAGCACTGTGTGTCCACCTCAGCTCATACATGACTTGCTCAGTTACATCTACAGCAGTTTTGTATAGATATATCTTTTCTGTTAAAAATGAAATAAAAGCACTATTTAAAACACAAAGATCAAGCCTTATTTTTACAAAATACAGAAAACAGTATGTTCTGATTTCTTCAGACTTTTTTAAACATTTTAATTTATGGTGATTCATGCACATTTACAAGATGTTCCATTAAAGTCAAATGTTCACTTTTTAAGAAAACTTTTTAGCTAAAACAAGTGATAGCTCTAGTTAGAACTGATGACAAAAAAAGTGGTTTGAATTCTCAAATCTCATATCCTAAATAGCATTTATTCTTTACATTAGTAGGTGACTGTATAAACCAAAAAACCCAATCGAACAAGTGAAAAAACATATTCTAAAAAAGCATTAAGACAGGAAGTTGTAAGACATATATCTCGTGAGAGACAAATATTGAAAAATTAGGAGTCAGCTGAAACTTCTATCACCGGCATGCTCTTGAGCAGCTGACCTAGAGATACATTTACAGACTTCATTGATTTGCTAAGCCTGTGTGATGAGGGAGTCACAAAATCACATTATTATGATGAGGAAGCCACATAAAGTCACTGCCTGATGTTATAAAGACCAGTGGTGGGAACCCTCTGAGCCAGCAATGTCTGGCCAAGCAGTAAAATAAGATTTTTTTTTTGAATAATGATTGCATTGAAGGTGTTTGGGGTAGGCTTTGGCAACAAAACATGAACACCACTGATGCACAGGAAAAACTTTTAGTGAGTTGTCCTACTAGCCACCTACCAGGAGTAGACCAGCTGGATTCCCATGGTCTCCAACAGAGAGTTATACACGTCTTGTCCAAAGGCACAAGTTTTAGAAAAAAGCATCTTCTGAGACAGGAGTGAATGAAGAAAGGCAGAAGAGGAGAGAGGCTGTTCTCTGAACTCCTTTGAAAAGTTTCTTCTGTTGAAGAGCCCAAATACAAACCTGCTACTTAGTCATGTCTTGATAAAATGTAACCCCAAATATCACTGGGTGATTGATTTATATCTGTTTGAAGTGTCAATGCCTCTTTAGTGTTGTGTTGTATCTTCAGAAAAAGAACTGCCTTTGGCTATCTTTAGAATTACTTTAAAGAATAACATTAATCCAGGAACTTGTCAGAAAACCATTGCATTTTAATGTCCTATGAGTTTCTTCCTTATGCACCCAATCACTTCTATATGTTTCCTTACTTCTCAAGAGTTTGATGATGAGATATTATAAACCAGAACTGAAGTGTGTTATCAAAGCCATTCTGATATGAAAAGTTTGCACATACCAGTCAAGAATTATCCTTTGTTACCAGTTAAGCCATTGGGTCACAGCTGTAGCAAACTCACACCAGAATCAAGAAATACTTCCCTTTTTTTTGGGAGAGAACAATCTGAGACCTTTTTCTGATGGAAGTGAGAAAAAAGGAAAAGAAAAAAAGAAGAAAGCACAATGAAAAAGGTAATACTGTATTCTGAAATGTGTTTCTCTGCTATCCAGCTCATTACAGGCATTAATTGAAATATAGAACTAAACTAGATTTGGCATGAATGTTTGAAATATTCACCCTAAAGAAAGGAAGAAAGGCAAGAGAAGGGTAAACCATCTCAATGACTTCATTCTGTGTTTACAAAGGTCAAAAGTTGTGTGGATTTGTAAAAGCTGACAAAGCCCAAATAAGTGGAGGTAAAAAGGGGGACTGAAGTGTTTCAATGCCAAATCCAGAAAAGAATGGCACAAAAGCAAATGCTTAAAGTAAATCCCTGATAGGAAGAGTTGTGTCATTTGTCTAAACAATACCAAATGCAGTGCTAAAAAGGGAAAGTGAAGAGAAAAGGAGGCAAACAAGTTCTGGTTCAGTGGTAGAACTAAAAAAAAAGTAATTTATATAAATAGCATTTTCATCAGAAAGTAAAATTCTGGTCTTGTGGGGCTCTGTTAGGGAGTCTGGAGAGGGAAAATAGTACCTATGGTTTGATTTCACTAAAGTGAGGGAAGAAACCTCACATTTCTATCTGCTGCCTTAGGCACAGCACTCACACTGCAAGTGGGAGCAATGCCTGAGAAGATTTCACCCACTTCATTTTGCCTTCACCAAGCAACAGATTACATGCTGCTGGCTTGTTCAGTTTCTCCTGGTGATACTATTCTAGATCTATGTATATAACTAATTAAAACTGTTCCAGGGCCAGGGCAGGAATCTGACTGTGTTTGAAGAAAGGGAAAAAGGTGTATCTGTATGGTTTCAAGGTTGGCTGCATGCCATGGCTACACTCGCCCTAAGAAATACCAAGAAGTGTTCTCTGGACATTCAAATGTGATTTAGATATTGCTAATGTGTTTGTATGGTCCCATGTTCCCAGAAACTTTTTTTTTTTTTTTTTTTTTTACTGTGAGGGTGTACAAGCACTGGAACAGATTGTGTAGAGAGGCTGTGTAGTCTCTGTCATTGGAAATATTAAAAAATGATTGGACATTGGAAATATTTGAATATTGGAAATACTCAAAACATGACTGAGCATTGTCCTGGGCAACCTGCTGTAGTGGACCCTGCTTTGAGTAGGGAGATAGGACTATATGATCTCCAGAGGTACCTTCTACCCTCAGCTATTTTGTGACTATATTCTTGTGCCTGTCTGCATGTGCTAGTTGGAGACTTCACTGATGGCTGTGTGCTTTGCAAATGAGCAACTGCCCCAGCCCAGCTCTTTCCTTATGCAAATTCATCACCTGCTGTGGATGAAGAATAATTCTGTGTTTCCCCCTTAGCATGCTCAAGTGAAGGTGATTGCTGACTTTCAGTCCTTTACAAATAAGCCTTAAAGAAGCAAGAGACAATTTAATGCCAGCCTCAAACACTGTTCCTCTAGGGCTTAAAACATTTATCAGCATTTAATTTGGAGCAGCAACAACAACAAAAAAAAAGATATTCACTATTGTGGCAGCTGTGAGTTTCAATCATTAGATGAGTAATCTCATGAAGTGAACTGAGAATGGGCAAACAACATAAACACTTATTGTGCAGACAAATACTAGATGAACTGCTGCTGCTGTCAGTACTTGGAGATGCATGGAATTATTAACAATATTTTAGTGGGACAGGTCGTACCTCAATAAGTTAAATCAATAACAGCACCAAAATCACCGCTGAGACTAATTTGTAATGGAGGACTGGCATACCTGACCCTGGCCCTCTCTAACAAGCATGCTGTCATTAACAGAATACATAATGAAGGGTAAAAGCAATATTGCAGACAGCCTTAGAAACTGGCTTACAAATTAAAGCCTCATCATGTAAATTCACAGATTGGATGCAAAGAATTATCAAACATGCTTTTGGCTCTTTTATGCTATTACCACCAGCCCGGTACAAATGATGATGAGTGCATGTTCTGCTCCGAAACCAGGGGTAAGAGTGGGAACCTTGCTGTTCCTTTTGGCCCAGAAATGAAATGAGATGAATCGGGGCTATACTGTATCCCTGTTATTTCTGGAGGGGTTGAGCTGCTCTGTGCATTAGAAAGATGAAGTCAAGTTTTGCTCCATCCTTGTCACTACCCAGTCAGATTAAAGAGCAATATAACTCTTTTACCCCACTCAAACAGAAATATAACAGAAAATCTACCAAAATAAGCTTCTTTCCCTGATTTTTTTTTTTTTTTTTTTTTTTTTTACTTTAAGTTCCCTTACAGGAGTTACCTTAGTGATGAATTGGAACCATTGTTTACTGATACCAGAGTAAAAGACATGGACTGTGTGATAAACAACTGGACAGCTTCCAGCAAAATCTACAGCTGCTGCATCATACATCTCTTGTAGAAAAAAAATACAAGAAGAGTAGTTCACTTTATAAAAGCATTCTGTACAATGATTACAGAACTTTACAAATTAAGCCCCATTTCTTACTATTTTAACAACAGCTATAACACTACATTAATTTTTATCTATTCTAGAATAGTATGTATCATTGCATCTGTGGTCAGCTTTGTGTAAAATGGAGCGCACTTGCAGAGTTCATATAAGTGCTTAAAATCTTCTATGGCATAGTAATTTTTTAGCGGTGGAAACTGTACAAGGTGGAACCTTGTGGAAGGAGAAGGTATGACTTTTCATCAGGTTAAGATGTGGATTTATATTTTAATTGCCCCTTCCCTGTTTCAGAAAAGTTGCACTTTCTTTCCTAAATGGGAGTCAAATATTCAATTCATATAGAAATATGTATATGTACAGCCTTTGGAACACAGCAACTGAAGAGGATAAGGAGGAAAAAAAAATAAGGGACAGGAAATTAAAAAAAATATGTTTAAAAAGTTTTTTGGATTTTTTTTGGTAGCAAAACTGCACCATGAATCAGAACCAGGCTGCAGATGCAAAAATGTAAATCTCTGATTTGCTGGTGACCCACTTAGGTTGACTTTACAGTTTGGCAGCCTATGTGGTGGGATATTTTAGTTTGGCGAGAAACAGAAATGTCAATGTAAAAAAATTTGTATGAAACCCAAAGTGTAATAGCTACTGTTTTGTGGGCAAAATACAGGTAAAATTGTTATCTTGTTTGGCATTGACTTTACCGGAAGCAAAAGGATCTCCTGTCATTTTGAGGTTATTTAACCTTTTTGTTTGAACTTGTTTCTTCTAAATTAGATAATTTCTAAAACAGACAATGCTGTTTTGAAGAAAACAGTTCCAAAGCTTTGTTTTACTGAAGGGAGCCCTTTGAACATTTTGGAAATATTTCCCCAGTTTTGGTTTTTTTCATGTTGTTATTTTGTGCATTTGTTTGCTTTCAGCTGAATCAGTTCTACAAAGCCTTCTCAACTTTTTTTTTATCTGAACTTTTAGCCATTTTTTTTAAAAAAAGAACCAACTGGCTATCTCATTCTTGTTACATTGTTCTTTATTAATAAACAGCTCCAAAGACTTTGTGTCTCAAAACCAAGGAGAAAAGACAATATGCAATCAGTCTATTACTGGCTGGCCATGGCTTTTAGGTTATATGTAAAACAGTCAGATGGATGAGCCAGGGAAGCTGGTTATATCCTCTGCTGCTATCTAAACCACAGAAGGATAGCTGGTTGGGAAGTCAGTCCCAGCTCTGTCAGCCTTGCCTCATAGGACGGATGACCCAGACCCTTCACCACTGTTGAGGCTCTTCACTGGACTGTCCCCGGTATGTCCACATCTCTCTTGTGCTGGGGAGCCCAGAACTCAACACAGCACTCCAGGTGCAGCCTCACCAATGCCAAATGAAGGGGAAGGATCACCTGCTTCGAACTGCGAGCAACACTCCTCTTAATGCAGCCCAGGATACCAATTAACCTTTGCAGCAAGGGAACATTGCTGGATCATGTTCAACTTGGTATCTCCCAGGACTCCCAGGTCCTTTCCTGCCAAGCTGCTTTCCAGCTGGGTGGCCCGCAGCATATATTGGTGCATGGGGTTGTTCTTCCCCGGGTGAAGGACTTTGTACTTCTCGGTGTTGAACTCTCCTAACCACTTCCCAATGCTAGTAGTTTTGATTCTTCTCTAACTGTTCCTACCTTGCTATATTTCTTCCTGGCCCAAATGAATAAAATTAGGACCTAGTCAGCAATAAGCAGGCAATAGGAATTTTTTTCATACCCTCATTCCTGTGGAATCACATTTTATCCAGGGAGATGGCCCTTTGTGATCAACAGGTCTCTGGAGGTAGTGAAATAACTTGATGGAAAATGGAAGCAGGATATCAAAATGAAGGCACAGGTGAGATGAGGAGTTATCAATGGGAAGGAAGGACTCCCCTTGTCACAGAGCACAGATTTTCCTGTTGCTTACCAGCTGTTCCCTGTGACAGCTCATCCTCTAGAGACTTGGACAAAATACTGTAGAAATGATTATTCCTCAAGGCAACACACCAGCAGATTATCTAGAGTCCCAAGGGTTAAACCACTTAAAATAGAAGCACATTGACTATGATGCTTTTTTTCTCAGAGGTGTTTGCTGGAGCAGGACAGGATTTTTTAGATGTTCCAGTGATATGGAGAGGATTTAGTTACATTAAATTTATCCCTTTTTGATCACCTGCAGGCAGCACATAACTAGAGTATGTGGCTCCAGTTTTTATCTCAAGCTTGTTGCCTGGGAATGGGTACTACCATCCTCTCCTTTCACTGTACAGTTGCTTTTGAGCACTTATTGGCTTGCATGCCTTGACAGTGTCCCTTTGAGTGGCTCAAGCATTTAAGAGTTTATTAGAAGTGGATGTAAGAAAAATAAAACAAGTTTTATTAGGACATTACATCATGCTGCAAGACCAGCAGAACAAGTGGCTGGGTGAGCTGATGAAGCTCAAGGGACAAACAACTGAATGATCTCTGATAGGGGAACACTAAAAAAAATAATACAGGGCAGTGAATCACTTTTTGCTGGTGAGAAGAAGAAAAAAGGGAGAAAGAGAAGTTAAGACATTCTGGCTACAGCCTGTCTAAACCTAATTTTCTGTTTTGGTCACCTATATGGCAGCATACTCTTGACCTTGGTCAGGCCTTCATAGATAAAGTATGTATTTATTGAAAAAATGAAAATATCTTCATTTCTGTTTCATTGGGAACTAAATCTCTTGCTTATATCTTCCTTTCTTTTATTTGGCATCCTTTCCAGCTGTCTAGCAAGTTGCATACGTGTAGAACCTAGTAAAAAAAGTATTTATTTTAATGCAGTCTTTTTTTTTGACATGCTGCAGCTAAACAGGAAACACATTGCTCTTTAGTCTTTGACAGTGGAAATAAATTTAGTGCATAATTTTATTTTTATCCTCATTTCTGAACTCTCTGACTGCTGCTGGTGAAATTGCTATCAAATCCAGGTCATATATGTGTCTAAATGAAAGGTGGGTTTCAGACTTTATTTTATTTTTATTTTTAATGGACAGCTGCAGCAAGGCACTTTTTTATTTTTAACAGGCAGCTGCAGGAAGGAATGTTGAAGGCTCAAAACCTTGCTTTCTTCTGTGGATGTAGGTACCAAACTTTAAGCCTCAATCTGAACATATTTTTCTTCATGATTCAGCATAGCTGCAAAAAATGCAACATTTAGAAGTCATTTTTTACTGAGGTAAATGTCAGGATTTATAATCTTTTTTAGTTTTGTTTTCTTTTGTTTTCATTTAATGAATATTAAAGCAGTCTTGAGCACCATAGAACACACATAGGATAATAAAAACACCTAATTAGTTGGGATTAAACTCCAGCCATATTTCAAAATTGTCACATCACTATAAGCTTCAGTACACATACCTCAGAGATCTGAGATGAGGGAAAGGCAATGATCCTTCCCAGCATCATTCCCAACCTCACCTCCATTTCGCAATGGGGGTAAGGGCAGGTGTGCCATCATGATGTTGGCAGCCTATTAACAACAGGTATCCCACAGAATGGGTGATTCGGGTGGCCTAGGTACCTGAAAGTTGTCTTCCACCTGGGAATAACAACTATTTTTCCTTCAAAAGGGCATGAAACCATCCTGCCTTGTGGAAAAATAAGACAGATGAGGAGCTGTTGTAATTCTGGAAAGCCTGATTCTGCAGTCAAAAATGGGTCAGGGAATGGAGAGTTTGGTGGTAGCTGAAGAAAGAGGGAGCTTTTCTTGGTCCCACTTATTGTAAGGTCTGTGGAACAGCTCAGGAGGGGAGAGCACAGAACTCCCCTCTCTTCCCCTTCCCCTCCCGTTACATTTACCCTTCCCCTTCCCTCTCACTTCTTCGGTTCCCCCCCCAAATTGAATCCCCAGACTAAGATTACTGTGATTTCTTGGCTGACATTTTGATCTTTTATTGCTGTGGTTTAGCCTCAGTCGGCAACCAAGCACCACACAGCCACTCATTCACCCTCCCCTCCCAGTGGGATGGGGGAGAGAATCGGAAGGACAAAAGTAAGAAAACTCATGGGTTGAGATGAGAAGAGTTTAATACCTGAAATATAATAATAATAATAATAGGTAATAAAATTTGTAATGAAAAGGAGAACAAGAAAGAGAGAAACAAAACCCAGGAAAAACAAGTGATGCAAGCACTCACCACCCACCGATGGATGCCCAGCCAGTCCCCGAGCAGCGATCGCTGCCCCCTGGCCAACCCCCCCCAGTTTCTATACTGAGCATGATGCCGTATGGTATGGAATAGCCCTTTGGTCGGTTTGGATCAACTGTCCTGGCTGTGCCCCCTCCCAGCTTCTTGTGCACCTGGCAGAGCATGGGAAGCTGAAAAAGTCCTTGACTAGTGTAAGCAGTACTTAGCAACAACTAAAACATCAGTGTGTTATCAGCATTCTTCTCATACTAAATCCAAAAGTATTATACAGTATTACACCAGCTACTAGGAAGAAAATTAACTCTATCCCAGCTGAAACCAGGACAATTCTATTTCTATATATATAATAAATACCCAGAGAACTGAAGGGGTGATAATACAGGATATGGTAGGTCTGAATACATTCAGATATGATTCCTGTGCAATGGCTTAGACCCGCAACAGCTCTAATGCTTTTTTGCTGTTAGGGATCGCTAAAGAAAATTTTGTATGCACATGTCTGTCAAATGCAACAGAGGTTTAAGAAAGCAACATCATACAAAAGATACTGTACCAAAAAAGAACTACCACTGAAGTACTCATTGGCATGGCAAATACTTATCAACTGCTTCCTGAACAAATTCACAGGACTGTCAAGGTGTTGGGACCTTTTAATATTCTCTGATGTTTCCATTTTCACATTTAGCCCAAGTTGACAGAGGCCCATTTGACACAGGTGAGTTTAGGAATAACCAGGAAAATCACCACTGACAGTGTCAAAATGACATTTTGTTCATTTTCAAATACTATGTGTGTATTGTGGTGTCCAGGTTGCTGCAAAATGCAACTAAGAAACCCGTTCTTTGGGATGGGTTTCAGTCATCCCCTCCACAGGCTAACCTGGGCACAACCCAGGCACAGATGTGGCTCTACCATGTACTTGAGAACTCTGCAGCGCATTACTTCTTTAGTGAAAAAAAAATTAAATACAGTTTTGGAAACTTGTTGCACATGATTACTAAGACAGAGTGCCAAACAAACATTTCAGCAAGGCTCTATTGGGATAGACCTCACTGTCCCCAAGAGCCACCCCAACTTAGATGATTAAGATCAGCATGGCTATTGCTTCTGTTAATGACCCAGGACCGGAACAGCTCAATCACGAATCAAAGCCCCACTATGTGAAAAGATTTCTGTATGTAAAATAAAAGAAAGAACTTGCACCAAAGATTTGACGCCTGGATGCATGCTGCTTACGTGCATTCATGCAAAATTTCAGGCTTCTTCAGCAGTCATTGGAGAGAGCAAGAAACACCTGCAGAAAGTGATGCAGGGATTAAGTGAGATCTTTCAGCCTGTGGAGGTGGCTTTCTGTCTTGGTTTTCTACTGAGAGTCCTAAGGTACAAAGTGCCTCAGTTCTGTAGCTGAGGACTTCAGTTTAGTAGGCAAGGTTCAGTGAAGTTCATTCAGACCTTACAGTGTAAGATATAGAAATAGTTGGATATAGCTGAAGAAGATAGTCTAGCAACGCTTACTTGTGTAATAAACAGTTAAGCTCCTGTCTGGAGAGCTACACAGCTGACCAGATACAGGCTTCTACTCTGGATAGATAGCTTGATATCTCCCAGATATCATTGACTATATAGATTAGACTTCACTAATTGCCTAAACACGCTTTTAATTGTATTTCGGATGACCTAGAATATCCTGTGTGACCACGTCTATTTCTCAGGGGTGCAAGTCATCCATAGATCTTATGTTTTAGCTGTTTGTGAATGTGGATTCCTTAGGAAACTGAAGCTGTCCAAAACAGAACTGAATTAAACTCAAACATCATAAAAAACCCACAACACTTCATCTGTCTTTCCACTATCAAGTATCTGGTAGGATTCATAGCAGAAGTGAATCTTAAGGTGAAACTTGAAGGCAAGAGCTATGTAACAACCTGAGACTCGGGCACTATTGTAAGAAAGATTCCGTACATATGTTTGAAACAAGATCATGCTAGTTTTTCAAGGCCAGTAGGTAAGTGTTCATGACAATTTATCTTAAGGGTGCTTTGATGAGATGTTTCCCAAGGTTTGCCTTTCAAAATTCAGTGAATTATTCATGAACAATACAGGTTGATTTCATCTCTACAAAAAATTCATGACCTCTTTATTCACTTTGCTACTGTCAGGCTCCTCAGGGCTCAACAACTGTTTTAATAAAATGTCATTCCAACTACTGTGCATCATGGAATATGAACTTTTCTGGAGCTAAGAAATGAACCAAATCACATTCTGATTTTTCCAGTATTATTGGATATTATATAAATTAAACTAGAGTTGTCAGTATATCAGTATTAAAGGTCATATACAATATTGCCACAATCTGTGAGCCAATTGCTAAAGGAAGACAAAACACAAACACCTAAAGTTTAACATGTAAGTAAGTCTTCATTTCTCTCTGTTTCAAGAGTCAGAATGCATTAATTATAGGGAGAAAAGATTTTAAAATGTCTATTGCAAGAAGTTGACTAATGCATTTGTCCCATATATCATAGTTAGACAGAACTGTGCCTTATTTCATAAAAGTTATCTCCCTTTCTTATTTCATAAAAATTATCTCCCTTTAATGCCTGGTTCATGAAATGGTTAAACGTCAAGATGGCCAGAAAATATGTGCTTTTGAATGCACGTCTTTGGTTTGTTATTTGAGCACTACTTACTCGTCCTGATCACCTAAGAGAATCATCACATTGTGGAGAAAGAAAAGGGAGAGAAGAGGATATTTAGGAAAAGTCTTATTTCAGCCTTAACTTGCTAATATTCAGAATGTGTGCTTGTGAGATAGAAACCCCGATTGTCCCATTTCCTCTCTATCCTTCCTACCTCTGCATCATTCTCACAAACTGTTGTCATTCTCAGTAAATAAAACTGGTGATTAAACAGCAATACTCTAGTAACTGCTGAAACTTAAGCCTCCTCATTTGCATGTGAATGAAACACAGAAAATAGAACTAATCACATTCTCAATTCTACCCACTAGTGCAGGGTTGTGGTTTTTGGGGGGGTTGATTTTTTTTTTTTTAATTATATAAACCAAATCAGATACAGAAAAGAAAAAAGGTGAGAGCTTTAATTCTCTTCTATAATGGCTTAGCAAATTCAGATTCTGGTTGGGAAGTGATAAGGGCTTCCTGTATGGGTACCCTGCTGTAAGCGGAACAAACAATTGTTAGACACAGAGACCTGTGAGACAACAAATCCACGTAATGCTCTGGAGAGGGTGTATGGAGATAAAGATACATTTTTATTTACTGTGAAAAAATATTGTTTCAAAAGATCTTATTTCCAGACAGGATCACTTCTGTGGAGCATCAAGTTTAGAAAAATGCCTCAGGCACCAGAACAGATGTGGGCTCAGAGCTCATGCTTCTAATTTGCTATCATATAGTACTCACACAAATTTGACACCCACTCTAGTTTGCTATTGTTCAAACGGTATGATTCAAATAGTTCCCATTTCTCCACCACATTGCCAGTCTGAGGCCCCTAGCCTGCTAGCACTTAAATAGCCATTACGTAAAAAGATGCAAGTCATCTGACTGAGCCATCTACTGTATGCAGCTTTCTTGGCTGACAGGAGTATTTGAACTCCAAATCTAAAATCATGAGCTCTCCACACATTTGAGTGAATTTTGGTCATCGCAACATATAATCTTTGAAGATCAGGATCTCGTGGACCTGTAGTTCATGTGAAGTAAGTTGTGTTTCAGGTGCCTGTCCCCATACAACAATTGAGACACTGTGCGACATTGTGTCCTTGAATTTGAAGTTTTAGAAATCATAACTGTTCATTTACTCTTCTTCAGCTAAATCAGTAATAGTCTTTCTAGTCATCTGTAATCAATTATCCATGGGTGATAAACCTTGGATAAAAAAAGAAAAGTACTTTAAATGTATTTTACAACAATCTGCATAAATAACGTGCTAATAGCAGAAATCAGGCTGGAAGAGATAATAACATATTGCATGGACAGAGAGAAACCAAAGGGCCTGATCCACAAAAGGAGTCGGATTACTAAAACATCTATTTTTGCCAGTGCTTTCACACTGGGTGCTTTCAACACTTTTCTGTACAAAACTAAGTACTGATGGGCTAACACTGCTTAAAGAACCCATTCCAGTGCATCTTTCAGATTCATAGCTACTGAATCAAATATCATAATATCAAAGAGAAAAGTAATATTTTCATTTAATCACTTTCCATTATTTTTATCAGACACCTTTCATGGCTTGCTACAGACTTCTTGTGTAGTGAAACATCATCTTTTTCTCTGATACTTTCCCTGTTTATGTGCATGTATATTTTACTGGGCTTTAACTTAATTTTCCTAAAGCAGCTGTCACCATTCAATGGACCATGTGGACACAATTTCTGATGAGTGTAATAATTTTGGGTGCATAAGGAAGCATCCAAAATCAGTTGGGTACTGCATAAAATTTCCCTGCTAGGCCAGTTTTTATTAACATCTGATAAGCCTGCACTGCCTGCTGTTCCCTTTAACTTGGCGTGATCGTTTTGTCATGAGCAGCATGATTACAGCACACCTTTGTCCCAGCATCAAGGTAGTGTTTGTATTAATATTAGGAAATATGGTAGAAAAATATCTCTTATTAGGTCTCATACTGCCTGCTGGCTTTGAGAGCTCTGAGATCCCTTGACAGCAGTAGGATGGTCAAGTTGAACAGTGGAAGTCAATTCTGAATCATTCAAGGCTGCTTACTTCTTTCTTTTAAAACCTGTTTGCTGTAAGTAGTTTGTGTGAATAAGCAGGGTTTCACTGAGTTCAGTGAGACTGGATTAATTTGCATCATCTGAGGACATTTAGCTTCTGTGTTACACTCAACTGAACTAAAAAAATAAAAGCAAACTTGTGGGTTTTTTGTTGATTGATTTTGGTTGGATTTGTTTGTTTCTGTTATCCTCCACAATTGTTAAAATGATTGTAGCTTCAGGAGCTCAATGGTAAGTATTCACATACTAGAGAAATTGCCATCCATAGTCAATGACACACAAGACCTCCTAGAGTTTTAGGATAACAGATTACTCTATAAAGTATACCAGAGATCAAGGAGTGGGCAGTGTATGCAAAATCACACCAGCTACTGAAATTAAGTGGCATTTTCTCTTGTCTTTCAACTTGGGCATAATAAAAGGTCTCCAGGAAAGACACTTGGTGATTGACAATAAGACTTCACATGTTGTGTATAGCATGTGTATTGGATGACCTTCATCTGCTGTTCTGTTAAAAGGGCAAAATCATTATCTTCTTCAATAGGCAAAGGTGATATATAAAATCTCATTTTGTACTGAGATGCCACCTGCCTCAGAAGAGGCGTCCTCTGTGCTGTTCCTTGGAGATGGGACTTGTCCTTTTTTTCCTTTGTTTTAAAGACTACAAAGGGCATTGGATAACAACATAAGGCCTTAGAATCCAATAAGGATTTTCCTTTTTCTCAGATAAAAATTACAGGCTTTAGTAAAACTCATATTTTGGTACAATTCCGATTTAAATTATGGATGAATTAGCAGGAGAGATTGTCAACAGATGGCACTTGTTGCAGGTGTTACAAGCTCTAAGCGCACCTTCACAATTTCAATAACACAACTTTTAATTCCCTCTGACAAAAGTGGGTAAGGGTAAGGGTAGTAGAGGCATTGCAGAATTGGAAAATGACTCAAGGATTTGCATATACTGTAAGTACAACTGTCTCCTTGAGACACAGTATACCGAGTTTTACACATAAGCATACATGCACATGTGCACATAAACATGTCCCCTCTCTCAGGGATGTGATTCCCTATTTCTCTGCTGTACTGCTGTCCACTGTGAGGTTCAGCAATCTACTGGAGGATCTGAGGAGGGATCTCTGTTGGGCCTTTTGGAGGGTGGGTGTCTGGCAGGAGCATCTCTATGCCATCCTGATAGTCTCAGGGGCTCCTCTCTTGAAGTTACAATCCAGCCTTGATGCTTTTTTGTGCTGTGCCTGGTCTCCTCACTGGAGGCATCTCTTTCCTTTACCTTTAAGCTTTCCCTGGATCATCTTGACTGCTCTGTCTAATTGGGATTAATGTAATTTATGTGCAGGCTTTGTTTCTAGGCAGACACCTTTCCACATTTTAGGCTAAACAATAAGACAATTTTGTAAAATTTAATCATACTGTATTTTTAAGCAGGTTATCATTCTGATTAGAGGCCATGAAGACTTCTCTACAGCACTTAGGATAACCCATGACACTTTACTGGTTGTTGGTGGCTGGGAAACCAGCCTGTAATACTCCATCACATTCCCCTTGATATACACAAAGCCTCATGAGATAGTTGCAAGATATTCAGGGACATAGCAATAGGGAAAAATCAGTGTGTTTATATTACGCCACCTGATCTGATATATTTAATTTTGCTTTTCTTTGTTTTGTTTGGGTTTTTTTGGGGGGTAGTGGTGTGGTGTGGTGGTTTTTGGTGGTTTTTTTTTTAAAGGATACAAAGCTATCAGGTTGAGGTTACATAGGTTAAGGTGAATGGTGTGTTTTTCTAGTGTTGAACAGATGACAACAGAAAAATCTGTCAGACAACACAGGGGGAGAGTTGAAAATATATAAAAATTAAAAGAAGAACAATGACCATGACTCTCATTATGAAGTTCTGAAAACCAGCCTAAATCTCCTTGTGCTTACAGCTTAGAATAAGGGACAAATATGTGTTTTTGCTGTATTTCATAGTTGTACTTATTAATGAACTGGTATTACAGCAGCCCTGGTTTGGCTGGTTAGCTACTAACTAAAAAGTCTGGCTGCACAAAATGTTCAGTTAATTTAAGCGGTTTCCAACAGTTTCATAGGAAGCAGTCCTAGGTAGCCAGTGTGGTGATTCAAACATCTGTCATGGCATGGAAATGCTGGTTTGAGAAGCCTCTTCAGTTCATCCTATTTGACAGGGAGCATGTACTCTTTTTGACCCCTAGCCATACACAAAGACTTGGCTTATTTCTGGAGCAATACACAAGTCATCACCTTCTGACAAGGGCTCACATCTTTTTTTGTTTTTTTCTCTCTGTATCTCCGCTTGTCATCAAGAGTCTGAAAAATGCAGAAGAAAGTGCATCTGAGGAACTTACTAACCTGAGGTTAAAAAAGGTTTCTGTACCATCTCTGTGAAACTTCTGTTGGCAGAAGCCTTGCTTAAAACGTTTCATCAACAGCATTAATGAAAACCAGACATTACTCAGACAAAAACACACTTATGTTTTCATGAGGGTCTAAAAATTATGTGGTACCAAATACTTCCATATTCAGTTACAAATTAATATGTTTTTCCATGTGCAGTGGCTATGTAGTTGTTCTGTGAGACCAGCCATGGGAGACAATTGTAAGACAGCTATTATTATTGTAGAGAGAAGGGATAGATTAATAACTACTGTGAAAAACATGAGAAAATATGAAAAATATTAAAAATTGATCTCTCTGCTCTTCAAGTTGCTGTTGCTAAGTGATCAGTTGGTACTTCAGGACAAGGGGATTATTGCTCAATGTAGTGTTTATCACCAAGTTTGTTTTCAGCTTCTGTAAATAATTTTTTGGGGGGTTTTGGTGGGTTTTTTTGGGAAGGAGGAAGTGTATTTTGACAGTCTAGAAGCCTTTCAGAGGTACCTTCAAGTGGCTGATAAAAGCAAGCTATATAATTTATGAAAATATTTACATGTTCTTGTCTTAGCAATGGTGTTTTAGAAGGCAGATATTATGAACAATTCTGTATGATTGGTAAGTACCATGATTGGCATTGCCTAGATAAGCTAGACTATTTTATGATCCTTCAGGTGAGGTCTGTTCCTTTATGAATATCTTGTGTATTTGATATTGACTAATGCTGCTGAAGGCACATAATATGTAGTGGGTTCCTTCTGAAAAGATTATGAGTACTTAGTGCAAAATTCTTAAAATAGGGACATCTGAAAAGGAGCCCTGTGTTTTAAGGATCCCAAATCTCAGGTCATACTCTAGGGGATGAGACCCAAAATTTCCGTTGCCTAATATTACATAAGCATTTGATATTTTGTATTGTCAAGCTCCTCTGAAGGCTGATATCCAGCCAAAAGGAATCACAAGTCACAAGTAGAAATCAGTCTGTCTAAATACCATCCTATGAACTTGCACCTATCATTTTCTGCACAGCCCACTGACCCTCCTCAACAGTCTCCATGTATAACTCAGAATTCTAACTTGAAAAATATTCACAGAAGAAAAAAAAGCTAGGCAGAAGTTACACTGATGAGTCGTTTGGGCAAGGAGGGTTGAAGCACAGGAACCAAGTTACTGTTCCGTAAGAAAGGCTGTTCTGGGATGCAGTCAACTCTAAACAGTGCCTGGGATGAGGAATTTCACAGTAGCAAAGATGCTAATACTCCTGCTTCTCTGGGGCATTCTGCTAGAACTAAAATATTTCTTCTGATAAGCTCTGCCACTTCCACCCTGTTTCTGTTTTTAAATGTATAAGAATTGAGGAGCACCATGACAAGACTTTCCAGCAACTCACATTCAGACAGTCAGTGTTACAGTATAGAATGGGAGGTGTAGGTTCAAAGCCAATATACACTTGGGCTTTTTTTCCCCTAAAAAAACCCAAACTGAGGCATGCTTCCTGCATTTCAATTCACAGACATGGACTCCAAGAATCAAAAACCACCAACAAAAAACATCCTCAAGTCTTTTAAATTTTGAATAGAAATATGGTTAAAAAACCCAAGCTGAATATAAAACTAAATGCAAATCCTGATCTTTGGTTAATTTATTTTTGCTATAGTTATGATACTTTTGTATATTGTAATGGGACAAATGCAAAAATGAAATAAAAAATTAAAAACATGTTTTGAAAGGAAATTTTGGTAAAACTCTGTGTGTTTGTGTGTGTGTGTCTTTATGTTTAATAATGCTTTATTCCTAATACTAATGCTTCAGTCCTGAGGTGTAGAGATTGGTTTACAGCAAAATAAATCTTGTGCAGAAAAGTCAGGAAAATATGAGTGATAAACATACTTTTTCATGAAGACTCAGAACTGACCAGTAAATCAAACCATGAAGCCCCCTTCTTTTCAACACTCCACACAAACTACAACCTGATCAGGGAAGCTGGGTTAAAAGATATGGTTATGTAGTGTGGTCACACAAACTGCTCTTACAGGGAGAGTTAGTATGAGAAAAGAAAACCAAAAGAATAGAGATATCAGGACAAAGCTCAGGACTCTACAGTATGTCAGAGAAGCAGATCATGAGGGAAAAGAAGCATGTCTAGTGCTTGTGTATGGGAGAAAAATGAAAAATTAAAAAGCAAAAATTAGAAAAATAGTAATAAAAAGTAAATACAAGGAAGATAGATAGACAAAATAAGGGAAAATCTAGAGAAAGATGCTTCATTTCCAAGACGAATATAAGAAATTTTTCCTGGTGTAAGTTACCGGGAACTAAGAGTGCTTGAAAATTAAGCAAATGCATATGTGGTGGATGAAGGTCTTAGCAAAGAGAAAGAGCGAGCTTGATGGAAAAGAGGAAGAAAAAAAAAAATCAATAAAAGATAAGGGAGCTCTGTGGAAAGGAAAAGACAAGAAAAACGCAGGCTCACACCAGCTGCCTAGCTACCAAGTACCCTGAAGACTGCACAGGGTTGTTTCTGCTGTCTCTTCACATTGCTTTCTGAGGTCATTCCTCACTTCTTTATGTTAACAGCTGCGGAGGTGAAGCCCTGAAGGTGTCAGCGGAGATATAAGGGAAGAAACAACATGCAGGCAGTGGCTGTGCCGTTATTATGATGCACTGAGGAAGCAGCTGAGCAAGGCAGCTGACACACTTGGTCATGTTTTTCCAAGTTTTATCATTTTCTGACAAGAATTGGAACAAAATCCATCATATCTGGGGGCAAAATGGCTTGCTTTGTGACAAGCTGTTTTGCTGTACCTTAACCAAGCCCAGGTTTGGGAGAGAAAAAAGGTGAATTCTCTCCTTGAGTTTACTGTTGCCAAAAAGGCAGCAACAACAATTACCTAGAAAGCAATCACACCTTGCAATGGTGGGGTTTTGTTACTGTCTGGGGTTTTTGGTGGGTTTTGGTATGGGTTTGGGGGATTTTTGGCTTTTGGTTTTTTTTTTTTTTTTAATCTGCCACCTGATTCTAACCTGTTAACTCATGGGTTTGGATTTACATAATTTGTTCAAAAATTACTGATAAAGATTTTTACAGGTTTTTTACTACCAAACTAATCTAATTAAGACCTATATTAATTCTGTCTGAGTTATGCTGCTATTTAAATTGGTCTTCACTCCAAACCTTGACAGATGAGACTATTTATTATTCTCCTGTTCATGGGAAGACACAAACACATCTGAATTTCCTTTCTTGGATTTTTACAGATAATAAAATAAGAACATGCAAGAAAAAAAAAAGAAAGAAAAGAAAAAGGCTAGAAATAGGTGGAGAAAGGATAATCCTGGATGTAGAAGGAAATCCAAACAGCTGTCAAAGAAGGCAGATTTTTTTTTGAGGTTTTTTGATGTTAATTCATGATACCATATTTAAGGTGCTAGATCAAGAGTAGGAAGACTTGGTTTCATATGCTTGCAGCTCTACAGACCCTTTACATCATGATCCACGCCTTTGTCCTGTGCCTGTATCACCAGCTTTGAAAGGGAGACGATATTTCCCTTTCTGTTGGGATAAATTGATGAATATGTAAGTACCCACAGTTACGGGAGCCTGATGGCTGAAAACAAGCCATTGCCACTTGTTAATTAGACCTCTGTGTGTAGTGCTCTGATATCAAGATGAATTACATAATCCAAAATTATCTTATTTTAAAATATATTTTTTTATAAAAATAAAGGCATTCAGAGCTACAACTTCTATAAACAAAAATGATACTCTTCACCTTGTGAAATTAGCTGAGAATGAATCCTCTCTCTGATCTCAGCTTACACAGAGCTATGCAAATCTGTCTGTCAAGAGTATCATGCCCTAAAAGCCTGCCAGTCTTTGCAAACCCCTGCATTTAAAGAAGGGAAATTGCTTCATGTGAAAGATTCCCATTATGCATGCAATGACTCCTGATGGCAAGTGTTTTTCACCCAAATTAGGAATGTGTACAGGAGGGCTTGTCTATACTTACTTAATAATAAATATCATTTAACCTGGACACGCATTCATTGTGACCTCCTGTTAAATGATTTACTAAACAAAAAATTGGAGACTTGTTTTGTTCTTAAGACTGAAAGAATTACTCACCCCAAGGGTGAGTAGAATAGATTAATATTCTGCCAGGTCACAGGCTGTTTACATCATGGCTGAAGCTAAACCCAGCTGAAGCGGGAATAGCCAAAAATCAATCTTTTGTAAAGGTTGTAAAAGCTAGAAGTTTAATAATTGTATACACAATTATTCAAGAAGTATACAAAAGTATTTTTCTGCATAAATCTAACATAAATCATCACAGGATTATATGGCACTGTCAGTTCTTGGAAAAGAGTGGTGAACATACTTTATGAAATGACAGTGCCTTTGCTTAAATTGCAGAAAAACAAGTCCTTTCAAAAGATGGGAATAGAGTCATACACAAGATGCATACGTAAAAGGAGGACAGAACTATCAGCTACTGCATGCCAATGTTTCTCCAATGCTGTCTATCATGGGTATCACATTTCAAGGACAAGGGCAAAAATGAAGAAAGGACACTTCTCTCAGTCACCAACGCAAATTAAACCCAAGATGGAAATAATGATACTTTAATGATCAACTGTAATTATGATATTATGATATCATTATGGTTGTTCAAATCTTTTTTTAAAAAAATGAATTTCAAGTCTCCATACTATTGCCAGGGGATAAAAATGAATCCAGACTCTGAAAAAGAAAAAGTAGGAAAACCAAAAAGCCCCTGCTTCATAGTTTTAAAAAACTGGGAGTCTTGTAAAATAAAGTCACTGTTTGTGGAAAATAGGACACCAATTAGCTTCTAGGAGCTCCCTCACTGATTAAGACTTGAGTATGTACAAAGGAAACTGAGTAGGAAATGATCCATAGATCAGGGCAAGTTCTTGAATAAATCCAGACCTTTTAAACATGTGTGCCAGGAAAAATTTTGGGATACCTAAGGAGACAGTGGATAAGTTTGAGGCAAAAACGTATGCATAAATGTTTTTTGAATTACCAAAAAGTTGTCCAAAACCAAACCAAAAAGTTCTTCTGTAAAAGACTGTCAAGGGGACAAACTGAAGACCAAGAAAGGTGAGAAATACATCTGTTAATGTTGTTTGTGTAATCCCATCCAAGCTCATGTGAGTATGAGGCTATTTTTCATTTCAGGATCACAAAATATTTTCTTTTTCAGTGTCAGGCACAGAATCTAATCCTCAGGAACTACTCAGCAGAAACATAACTTCCTATCAGAACTGTGCAATTGTTATGACCAATCACTAATTGTATTTTATGCACTATTATACACCTCAAAGCTATCAAATATGTCAGTCCTCTGTGTCTTAGAAAACCCTAAAAACTATGACTTGAGTTTTCAGAATATCTGCTACTGTATACATCAGTATCAAAACTTTTATTGAAATGTCATATAACAGAGCATGCTCAGCACCTCAACAGATCAGATCTTTAATGCCTCAAGCTGGGATTGAGACCACGACAAGACATATCAGGCAGTAATCCACAAGAGGAGTGGATTCAACTTCATCTACATCTGATGGGATTCCCCAAACAACTGTTCTGCTGAATTCCTATATTAAGAAGGCCTGTGGTCCTACATGACCACTTCAGCATATGCATGATCCCATGTTATTGAATGTCTTGAACTTTTTACTACTTTAACTATTTTTGTAGTTGAACTCTGGACAGCAACTGTCCCACACAGCTGCTTGCTCACTCCCCCGTGGGTGGGAAGGGAGAGATAATCAGGAGGGTATAAGTGAGAAAACTCATGGGTTGAGATAAAAGCAGTTTAATAAGTAAAGCCAAAGCTGCCCATGCAAGCAAAATAAGGAATTCATTCACTGTTTCCTATCAGCAGGCAGATGTTTAGCCATTTTGAGGAAAGCAGGGCTCCATCACACATAATGATTGCTTGGGAAGACAAACTCTGTAACTCCGAATATTCCCCTTCCTCCTTTTTCCCCTTTCTTTGCTGAGCATGACATCATATGGTATGGGATAACTCTTTGGTCAGTTGGGGTCAGCTGTTCCAGCTGTGTTCCCTCCCAACTCCTTGTGCACCCCCAGCCTGCTCGATGGTGGGGCAGTCTGACGCTGTGTAAGCACTGTTCATCAATAACTAAAATATCGCTGTATTAGCAACACTGTTTTGGTTGCAAATCCAAAACACAGCACCGTACAAACTACTATGAAGAAAATGAACTCTATCACAGCCGAAACCGGTACACATTGTTGCAAAAGACTGTTCTATGTGACCTTCCCTGACTCTGCAGGAACAGGTCCTCCTGACTACTTACAAGCATCTTATCTGTCTTCAGTTCGATTAACTCTGCAGCAGGAACCTCCTGGGAGAATCTCTGGACAGTGTGATGGCCCACCCAGGATGCTAATGAGAACACCACAGCCCATAAGTAGTGCCAATTAGAGGAACTAGGACCTGCCTGGCTGATTACTCCTGTAGCAATGAGTCAAATGCCTTATCTGTTCTCAAGTGGGTCTGTTGTCTCTAATCAGTACATTGCCATCTATGCAGATGGCTCAGTTAGGAGTTCATGAACCACTGTGGGAATTAACAAGTGCCCTGGGTACTTGCACAGGCTCAGCCTTGACACCCAGCTACAGGTGTAATTTGTGTGCCCAGCACCAGAGTTGTAATTTGAAATTCCTCTTTATTATCAGAACTGTAGTTCGAAGTCGATAAATTTTGCTACAGAGAGAAGATGGAGCTATACAGTTTTGGATGGGGATAACAGATCTTTTCTGAACAACAAAGAAACATGGAGGTGCAAGGTTCATAACACTACAGGTATTGAGGGTTCCCACAGAACTGTTAACTGTTCTTTCACAGTTATAGCATCTTCCTCCTGTACAGCATCTGTTTCTTCTTCTGCCCTTGCCACTGTCCTTCCCATGCTATTCAGACTCTGTCCCTCTGTTCCATTAAGTCATGGTTCCTGTATTTTATTCTATCCTTCCTTTCACCTTTTTATCTCATCTACCCATTTACCTCATCTGAGTCCTGTTCATTTACTGAAGTACAGAGGTTGTCAACAAAGGTAAGAATGCTTTAACACATGTAGGACAAAGTAGTTTTATTAAACTTGTTCTCTTTCTGTTCTTTGTATTGCTAAAAACTTTAGCTATTATATTCCATATAAAAGTCAATGTTAGAAATAAGAAAGACTTTTTTAAGTCTGGCAAAAATATGACTTTCAAAACTTGGCACTGAACTATCTTAACTCCCCAAGCTCTGACTACTTTCTTTGTAGTGTCCTGCAGCAACCTCATGTCCTCACTGGCCTCATAAAGATGACACCATTGATGCTTGTGTCCCTGATGGTGTCGAATTCCCCTATCTTCTAGAATTTGGTGACCTCATGTAGTTTCTTCAGTACCTCTTTTTTCTCAATGTCTTCCACTTGTTTTCTGATATAGCTGTTTTGTTACGGTAAGATATCCACAGTTCTTTTCTCTGCCTCTACTTATATTTATGACTAGGCAGCCTTTGATGACAAGACTGAACCCTACTAAGCTTGTAATTCAAGACCCGTATTTGCCATTGTATTCCATGTGTTTTTCTCTGATAAAGACTGAAACTTTTGTTAACACACCTGGCTACCTGATTTGGGACTTCAGTGCCTAAAGCCCACCCAATATCCCAGTCACAATCCTATCCACTTGTTTGCTAGGACTGCTTGGCTCCATTCATCTCTGTGGATGTCAGATTTCTAAGACTGGTTGGTTCCAGGGCTGGGAACTAGCCTGGCATTCCTCTCCTCCTCCCTTTAAACATTAGAAATGTAACCTGTTTGGTTTTGTTTTTCTGTTTGTTTTTTTTATTCATTAGAGATACGATGTCAGATGTATAAATGCTTTAGAGAGCATCAGAGAGAACCTTTCTCTTCTCCAGTCTTTGGGTTTAGTGTCTACCACTTACTGAAGCAATGTTTAAACAAAGTTTACATTAAAGATCATGATTTTTCTATGAGCCTCAGAATATGAAAGATAATTAAGCCTTATTACTGAGAAATCTTTCATTATAGCTTGAATCCTAGATTCAGTCACAACTAGTGCTTTTGCCATTAAGGTAGTTAAAGCTTGAAAAAAGCCATCACAAACTTGCTCAGAAATTACTTGCTTTTTGTACGATGGCTGTGTGGGGAAAGGAAAAAAAGATCCTTCCCTGAAAAAACAAAAAATTTGCCCAGAATCAAATGAGTGAGATAAATTTTGCAATTTTTTGAGCAAATGAAGTGCAAAATACCTATTTGGCCTTGGGAACAGATAGGGTAGATACAAAGTGCAAAAAGAAAGGTCTTGAAACTTGGATTTTTATTTCGGCTAGCTGGATTTCAGGGCACTTCATATATTGTCCTGGGAGAAGGTGAAAGAACTAGAGGACAACAGATAGTTTTATCATTTATGTAATCTGAAGGTTGTCCCCATGAGGTGGTAATCTTATTCGCTTGTCATCATCAATCAATTTATGATGCAAGAGGGAAAGGTGTGGGTGTGGGCTTTTAAACCACTGAGTATTTTGTGAGTGTGTCTGAAAGCAGCTTCAGTTCTATAGGAAACTACGATAGCCTCTTCGGCTGACAGCACTAGCTATAGAATGAAATGTGAAATTCTCTTTCAAGCCTGTCGCCTTTAATTATAATCTTCTGAGGACTTTGCAGATAAGAGTTCCTACTTCTTTCATAGTAAGTCACTGAGTACAAGAAAGCCACTGCGTTGGCTTTCCAATGCCCAAGACAAATAAAGCTTTGGGTCTCCCTTCAGAAGCTTTGTCTCTTAACAGAAACATTTTCAAATAATGTGTTGCTATTACATACATTGCTCTATAGACTGTCATTAACTTGAAAAGGGGAATATAGCCCCAACACATCCCAAGAGATTGACTGTTAAGTAATCAATAACAGTAATGCTGTATTTTTTATTATTATTATTTTTTGCTTTGAGTTGCTTTACCACTTTTCCATAACAGCTCCAAGACTTTCTGGTCAACAACTTAAGAGCAGCTTACTGAATTTCTTGTCAGAAGCTATCCCTTAAAAACATAAAAATGCAAAAGTGCTGTTTCAGACCAAAGGTCCTTCTAGACCAAGATCCTGCTTCTAACTGGGCATAAGCAGACCCCAAGAAGAGCAAGAGCAGGGCAGACATATTTGCCTGGAGTATTCTCTTAGCCTTTGTCTGTTTTCTGCTCAGGGCATTTCCTGAGCCTGATGGAGAATATCAGCCCTCAGAAAATGTCTTTTCTCCAGCCTTTCCCTTCATGGTTCTGACTAAGCCTAGGAGATGTGGCTGCATTACTTCAGTTGTGCTTAAACTCATGCTTAATGATGAGAATGTGATTAAGAAAGTGGTCTCCATGGATCTACTTTTGGAGTTCTGTCATCCCCATGAAGAATTTCACAGGGTTTTACCAGCCATGACTGCCATGGAGGTTGGACTTCTGAACTGGGAACAAGAGTGGATTTTCCATTTCCAGGGTGATTACCCAAATGTAACCTTTGATCTCTGCTGGACAGAATGCAGGTTAGATTTCTGCAAGTACAGATATTGTTACACTTGGAATACAAGATTTAAAGAATAGGGTTTTTTTTGTTTGGCTTTTTTTTTTTTTTTCTTTCCCTTCTTTAGAGTTGTAAGCACTAAGCACAAGGGAGCCATAGCACACAACCAAGACATCTACAACCAGTGACTGGAAAAATAATAACCTCTCCCTGTTTTCTATAAAGAATCATATTCCCATTTGGTACAGACTGACTTTTTTTTTTAACTTATTTTTCTTTAACTTTGATCATTAAAAAGACACTCAGAATTTAAATTTTAAAAAATCTTGCATGTTAGGATAAAATCATGACCTTTTAAAGCTTTTAACAGCTGCAACAATGCATGCACATAGGTCAGAATATACTGAAGATTCAAGTCTGTGAATATTTAATTCTTTATTAATTCTAACAGAAGAGACCAACTGGATTTGTGTAAATAAAAGAGTGCCAACTTAAATTCAAGAGCAAACTTATTGCCATGCTTTGTTTTAGATTGTTTCAACTAGATCTCTCCAAGGAAAAACAGGCAGAGGACATTGTGGAAGGTCTGTGCTAGAGGAGAATGCTAAAAACGTGATTTTTGGGTCTTTACAGAGAAGGAAGAAAATTCTCAATTTGGTAAGTTTATAATATTATCATCATTACATTAGTCTTTGGTAAAATAGTCTGATTTGTGGTTCTTGATGTGATATGTTAGTGTGAACTGAACATTTCACTGTAGCCATCCAGACTGTTTTCTATGTTGACATAGAATATTTTTTCCTGTTGGCAACTGTATGGATAAGACTTTCCAGAAGACAGTATGTCCATAAATTTCTTGGATACCATCATTTACCTTGGCTTTTCATTTCTCAGTGAGACATTTCCAACTTCCTGTTTTGTTTTAATAATGGCAAGCTATCACACTTCCAGTCTACAATGGTTTTGGTTTTGTTTTGGGTTTTTTTTTTGAGGGTGGCCATGTCATTGATAAAGGCTGGGTGTTTGGTGGGGTGGGAAGTGATCAAGTAATGTTTTATTCTTCTGTACATTCATGTGTGTATTATAAAGCTACTACTTCAAAATACAGAGATGGACCACATCCTATAGATATGCTTTAGATTTGTAGATCTGCAATTTTCCTCATCATCCAAAAATGTGCAGGTAGACAGACTTTCCTTCTTCCATTATGGCTGCAGAATTCACTGTTCTCTCTGCAGTGTTGGGGGTTTAAAATGTTTATTCCTTACTGGAGTGCAAGTACAGAGTCATTGTTACCTGCAGCAGTTTCTATTTTGCATACCAGAATTATGACAGACCCACTAATGCTTTAGTGGTCCAATGCTGGGGTGGATTCAGTAGCAATTCAGAACACCTCACAGAGAAGATTGCAGCTCTGTAATACTAAAGCAGCAGAAGGGCAGCAACATAAGCATGGTAGCTTGAGGAGGGCTCTTAAGTACTGTTTGCTACATTTAAGATCTTGAACAGAGCTGCAGAGCCACAGCAAAGTTAAGGCAAGAGGGTACCCCCAGTTTATGGTACTGCTACACACTGCCCAGGAAGGAAGGTGCAGGACCACAGCAGTCACAGTGTCTGGCAGGAGGTCAGGAAATCCATAGGTGATGGGTCAATAGCTGTATATGTCTTAGAAACCAACAGGTCTCACTAGGAAGTCATACCTGAACTATTTAAAAATTAGCCAGTTCAGGTACTAATAGCAGTGATGTGCAGAGAGCTCAGAGCTTACACATGCTGCACAACCTTGCTGGGACCTCAGGGAAGCATGTGAGCAGCTAGCTCGCACCATATTGTCAGAACAACACTGCCAACATTAATGAGCTTAAAGCCAGGCTGGGAATGTCCTCCTGCTCTGCTGTTGCACCTTTGTGAGCTGGATTCACACGTCCCCCAGACCCCATGGTGCCATCAAATCTCTGTGCATTGACAGAGCACAGGTTCCACTTCATCTCATTTCCTTTTTTTCTCCCTCAGCAATGCACAGAAAAGCAGCTGGTGGGAGAGTTGGTTATGCTGCTTGACACCAGCCGAGAGCTCCCTTATGCCACAGAGAATTACAGATCTTTCATTGGGGTCTCTGAGCAGTGTAAAGTGGCAGGAAGAGAAAGAGGGATTCTGGCATATGGCTGCATGCACTGCCTTCGTGTTGAAAAGCTTGAGCTGGAACAACCACTGAACCTAGACTGAGCAGGACAACCTCTCTGGGGTGTTAGGGATCATACAGTTATAGAAGCTTGGGACAAAACTCTGGAGGAGAGCCAAGCAGAGACTCTCATAGATAGAAAAAGAAGTAGTTAAAGCAAAGACTTCGGGCTTTTGATAAAAATGTTCTGCAGTTCTGACGTGACTTTCTCCACCCTGATCTGAGCAGCTGTTTACTCCCCTGTTTCCAGCCTGCTGAGTTGGTTTTATCCTTTCAACTTCACTCCATAACTCTCCCTCTAAGTCCCTCCCTCCTTCCACACTTCTCTCCCTTCTTCCCTCCCTCTCTCAGAAAGCATAGTTTTGGAGAGATCAGGAACAGGGAACTTATCAGAGCTAAAAAAAAACCCATAAAAAATAAAAAAGAAGGTTAAAGTAGATGAAAAATGGTGAGGGAAAAGTTATCAGGGCAAATGAGCCTCTCAGAGAAACTTTTTCCTCTTATAATGCCCATACAGCTGATAAGTTGGGTGATAGTTAGTTCATTTATTCTAGGCATATTTTAAAATTCTTCTTATAGACAGGTTCACAGAATACATACCATTGCTTTACATTAAATGCACTGGGGATATTTTAATGAAATAATAATTTTTACTCCCATCTTGTCTGTCCCTAACTCCTACAGTGATTGAGACCCTCTTACCAGTTATCTAGTAGCTTAATTTACTGTAATCTAGCTCTGCATTGCTTTTGATGGCTTAATTACTTTCTAATTATTTTTGGCTGTGGGAGGAAGCCAGGCGAAGGTAGAATAATGAGCTGCTACATATTATTTGTAAACTAGTAATGTTACAGGTTTACTCCAAAATCAAAGGCTTCTTTTGCTTGGCATTACATGGAGAGTGATAATCCAAACAGACAAGGGAGGAGGGAGAATTGTATTATTATTAGCCCTGTTTGGACTGAAGAGGTGATTAAAAATGGATCAATTTACTGCCTGTCAAGAAGTAAGTCCCCTTCAGAAATAACATTCTAGTCCACCCTACCAGCCCCCAACAGACTCATCCTCTCTGTACTTTTATTTTCTTATAAATAATGGGTCCTGTGTTGCTGTTAAGCCTATTTCATTCATGAGTAACAGGAACAACAAACAGATTGAGAAATCTCTCCACTGCAAAATCAAAAGTTAGCAGCCATGAGAAGAAGTATAATACTCCTAATTTCCAGTTGTTTTGCAAACCCTGGTTTTGGTAGGTTTCTCATTACAGGCTTCCCTCCCCCTGCCCCGCCCCCAACAAATATGGAAGTGAGTTGCCTGACCTCTAGCATCTAATGACATTTGAAATTTCCTAGGGAATCACACCCTGTCTGTTTCAGAGCAAGGATTTTCATTCCAGGTTACTTTGATTCACACTAGGTACTCCCAAGACTTCCATGTCAGTTTGCTTAGTATTTCATTAGAAAATTCCTCCTCACATATCCTCCTGTCCTCTTCATTCTCCAAAATCCCCCAGAAAAAAAATCCTCCAGACTTCCATAAAACAAGCTCTAAACCTGTCACATTTATGAAATATTTTAGCTTTCATGAAGCAAAATCTAACAGTAGCATTTCATCTAGTAAAAAGTAACAGCTGCAATGTTATGTAGCATGCCATACACATATATCCTGGCTTTACCAATGTATGAACATGTCCATCTATATCTAGAAAGGTATATGACATACGTATGTATATATACATATATAAAGCTTAAAAATACAGACTCATCTGTGACTTTTTTAGTTGGAAACAGAAAAAAAAAATCAATGTAAGTTATGTGTTTGGTATTAGAGTTAGTGCATGCACACGCAAACAAACAAACATGTTCCACCAGATAATGTAATGTTGTGATGCTTGGCTCATTCACATCCAAGAAGCCAAAAAAGTGCATTAAAAAAAACCCCAAACAGTTAAAGCTTCAGGCACCAGGCTCTAGGCCAATGATACAGATTACAAAAAAAAAAAAAAAAAAAAAAAGAGTGGAGGGCAAGCATTGCTATGTTTGCCAGCTTTGACATATTGGGTGACAGCATAATGCATTTAGCCCTAATCTAACACATAACCCCATTGTAATTAAAATCTAGCACATTTTCCACAAGGTCACATTTAGTTTTATTGACCACTGTGATGCTGGAAAAAGATTTATGAAGATGGCTTGAAATGTCTCAAGTGTTAGAGCAAATAGATGTAAAATGTTTTCCACTTGAAAACCAGCTAGGTAATTGTCCTTTTCTTTTGTGATTTCTGTAGAAATATCTCTTTGTCTGATGGCTGTGGTATACCAGTCAGAAAATTCTCTGTGCCATTATCACTCAGCTTAAGGTTTTTGAAATGTCAACTATAAAGTAAGGCTATAACTGTGTTAGAATTTTTTATTATTATTATTTTTGATATGTAGCTGAGTTTTGTGGATATTCTAACAACTTCAAGACAGAAACACAAAGCAATTTTTCTCCTGCCTTCTGACGTGATTCCTTTGAGCCCTTTACTAAACTGAGCATGGATATGAACTGGTTTTCTTTTTCCATTCTTAATGTAGATGGAGTGGGTATGCCATGAGTTGGTTAGTATTGAGATGGAAATTGAGTAGTGTCATTGCTGGCTTTGTGCAAGACTAATATTTGGAAGCTGCAATCATATTTGAAGAAGTTTGAATTCTCATTTAAGAAAAACACTAACATTCCTCTTTCTGGGTGTATAAGGCTTAAAGAAGCAAAGCAGCAAGGCTAAAAGTCTTTCTCATGAAACTTTAATATTACATTTGGCTCTAAATTTGGTTTGAGTACCCTGCACTGAGTCTGCTTCATCCAATGGAAATAACCAAATTATAATGATAGTTTGGTCACTCCTTTTCCTATGGTTACATCCTCAGCAGCAGAAGAGGAAGTGAAAAGCAGTAGCTAATTTTCCAGCAACTATCCAACTTCTTGAATGAATTAGTATTCTAATGATTATGATTGTCAGTATAGAATTTGGAGGGGGTGTAACTTTCAATACAAATATACTAAAATGCAAAATACTCTTCAAGCAAGTTCTCTGACTTAAGGCACTAAGAATGGATTGCAGTCTGAGATGAGTTCACATAAATTTAGGTTTCTACATGTTAGTGTTTGCAGGTATTATGGTTATTTTCTAAGAGAGCCTGATGATTGTTTCAGCTTTCATTGTAGTCAGCACAGCTCGAGGCAATTTGGTCAGTGGATCTTAGACAACTAGTCAGTACATCTTAAAGTAGACACCTAAGTTTGATCAACTAAATATCTATCTAGATCCCACAGATTACAGAGACTGGGGTTTAGACAGACTATTCCATTTGTGTTGCCTATGTCTAGGTGTCGAGCATGATTTTGCTAAAGACCGATATTCTACTTGGCTTCCAGATCTGGGATATGGTGAGGCCATCTGAACCAAATGTTCCTGGAATTCATACCAAAGGATCAAGTTACCTCACTAATCACAGTTATCTCGCAATAGCTGAGTTTTAAAAACTCCCCATTTGCTGGCCACTAGGCAGCAAAACATGTCAAGGGAAGGAATGGCATATAGCACAGCAAAATGATCTTCCATGGCCAAACTCAGTCTTTCTCTAAGGTTAGGAGTTTTCACTTAGGTGAAAGTGGCTAAATGGCTTAGCTTCCATTAAGTAAATTTTTAAACAATAATAAATTGTTACATGTCTGAGTCTACAGTGAACTTAAAAAAAAAAAAAGTGAAAATAATGTACAGACTAACACAGGATGTTCATATTTGAGATTTTTTTTTCAGAAGAGAAATATGCAAATTTTGTGTGTGTCAGCTTCAACACTTGATGTTGACACTCTCAGCTTCCAAGAGTGTACCACCACTGAGACAAAGAACTTGTAAAAAAATTTATCTTTGCAATTATTTTTGCTCAGGGAATGAATTTTAATGGAAGGAAATCCAGAATAGATTCAGTGTATGGGCCACAGTACCTTGACTGGTGGCCACAGCTGTAAAGCAGCTCCACACAAAGTCCATATGGATAGTCTAATGATAATCTTTGAAGAAGAGGGATGCTGGATAGTTGCGGGAGATGTATTGTTGTAATTTTGAAACCTGCTGGCAGAAAGGCAACTGTGACCAGGAGTAATGAAGCATTTGGTACTGTTTAAAAGCAGAGAAAACTGGGAAATTCTGTGAAGAGTTATGGGCATTGTCAAAACAATAACAGTCCAGCTACCTTATAGGTAAAGTGGCAACATGACAATCACATGCAAGACAAAACACACCACAGAAAGCTAAAATAATATCAGAGGGCTTGGAGACAAGCTGCTAGCTAAACTTTGTTTTGAACTTCATTTAAATCTCCAGGGAAGATTACCTAGTTTAAGTGGCTAAATTTCTTGGGATAAATATTAAGCAATTATATTGCTCTATAGAAATAACAGGCTTCTCTGGAGGGCAACATACAATGCCCAAATTATGTCTTCCTAAGAAATGTTCCCAGAAGAATCTCTATTGACTACATTTCAACTGTAATCCTGTAATGCAGTATTGCTATTGGCAGTAACTGGTCATAAGCTTTGTACTGAGTTTTCAAGGACTCAGGACTGAGGCTTTATCAGCCTTTCTCTGTCTGAACTTTTTTTGACCAACTTTGGTTTATTGGGTTTGTCTGTGACAATTTCTCTAATTAACCAGGTGTCTAGAATTAATTTGATTTACTTTCATTTGTCATGAGTCAAAACAAACATGAGTCAAAACAGAGTTTTATATAGGTGACAATAACGAGCAGTTATTCTATGCAGAATGCATTAGTTATGACTAACACACTTTACACTTTACATATGTCTAAGATGTGTTTCCTCTTTGCCCATAAACAAGATTTTTAACATAACAATGTGCAGGCCTGATAGAGGAAATATCCAAACTTAACATAAATTTCATACCTTCATTATGATAATATCAAAACTGTCTGGGGGTTGAAAAGACCATGATTTGATTGCATATGTATGGTGTTCAGTGTCAGATGAATAACAAGATTTCCTTTTTGTGTGAAATGTTGAAGGTTTAATTTTTTTTTCTGTTCCATAATTAAATGAAATCAAGATCTTAAGGAAAAAGATACAAAAATTTATTGAAAAAAATATTGTATTTGGTGTCCTGGTTTCAGCTGTGATAGAGTTAATTTTCTTCCTAGTAGCTAGCATAGTGCTGTGTTTTGCATTTAGTATGAGAATGATGTTGATAACACACTGATGTTTTAGTTGTTGCTGAGCAGTGCTTACACTAAGTCAAGGACTTTTCAGCTTCTCATTCTGCCCTGCCAGAAGGGAGGTTGGAGGTGCACAAGAAGCTGGGAGGGGGCACAGCCAGGACAGCTGACCCAAACTGGCCAAAGGGATATTCCATACCAAATGATGTCATGCTGAAGAAAAAAATGGGGAGGTTGGCTGGGGGAGGGGGGGAGTGGCTGCTTCTCAGGAACTTGCTGGCCATCAGTCAACAGGTGATGAGTAATTGCATTATGCATCACTTGTTCTGTATATTCCTTTTTCATTATTATTATTATTTTCCCTTCCTTTTCTGTCCTATTAAATTGTCTTTATCTCAACCCATGAGTTTTATCCTTTTTTCTCTGATTCTCTCCCCCATCCCAGCACGGCGGGGGGAATGGCTGTGTGGTCTTTACCTGCCTGCCAGGTTAAACCACGACATGTGGTCAAACCTTCTTCAGATCTGGGAAAACCTCATGTTCTGTCTGATTCTTACATTTCCTCATGCTATTAATTCATAAGGGTGCATTTCTTTACCTTTCATTTTTTTGTTTTGATGACAGATTCCATCTTTGAAATCAGGGATGGTCTCTCAAAGTCCTCAAGTATGTTTACTGAAGACAAATTATAAAATATTTATTACTGTATATTCCAGTGAATTATTGACCTGTAGCCTTTGCTGATGTCATCTACAATATGTTTGGTAGAAGCCTTAGGAACAAGACATGTTGGATGCACATGGAGACAGATCTGTTGCACATAGGAACTATCTCTAACAGAGTTCAAACATAATTGCAACTATTTTAGAGGAACCTTGACTTGATAATATCTTTTCATCACCTATCAGGAACTGAATAGAACATTTCAGACTTTTATTTTTATTGACATTGCATTTATTTTCCCTATTGAGCCCTATGCAAGTACCAAATAATGGTTAGCAGATAGAGGGCTAAAATTGCACCAGTGTGAAAGGTGTTCTTTGCCCAGCTTGAGAAAGGAGTTAAAAAACTTTGAGGGATTTACCTTAAGAGGATTTTGAGCATTTAATTAGCCATGGGGTAGTGTGAAGACCTTGGCAGCCTTGCACATGTGAGTAAGTGAAAATTAAGAGTCCAATTCATTCTACATTTAGGCATTAACTGAATTTTTAAAATTATAAGTCTGGCTGTTTCAAATTGTCTCACATGTCATCAGAGAGAGAAGCCTGCCTCCAGAAGATCTAAGATCTAAATTATTTTCAAAGTATACTTCTCTTTCCATTTATTGTAATCAAGGTCTAAGATAACCAACAAAGACAGCTCCTTAAAATGCTAATGTTGGATGAAATGAATCCAGGTGTAAGGTTGGCTATCAAGTTAAGTTCTGGTAAATTAAGGCTATGAGGATATCAGCAGTGTTCAGTATGTTGGATTACTTGCTAAAGTCATTATAGAGTTTAAAGCTTCAGCATCATGTGCAAAATAAGTGAAAGTGTGACTTTCTAGGTCAAAACTCTAGTATGATTGAACTCCATGTGTATTACAGGGTGATACAATGAAGTTGTCTTCAGTTTGAAAAGAATGTGCCTATCTCATTGTGGTATTAACCTACCTAATAGGATCTGTTCATTCTGTACCCTGAGGTTGAATTTTGTTGTGATCTGCGCTGGTTCACATCCTACCTGTTTAGAGCACAGATAAATCTTGCAGATGACCCAGTACGAGACTCAAATTTCTAAGTGTCTTGGGAATGCTGGAAAATGTTTTTTAATGCTTGTTAAGGTATATCCAAGCCCATTGTTTCTGTCTCTAACACCCTCCCTTTACTAGTTGCAATCATCATATTTTGCAAAATGTACTAATATTTAGTACATTTTCACCCCATTGAGGAACTAAACGAATAGAAGAAAAAACATGACATAAGAACATGGGAATGGAAATCCCATTTGTCTGAAAAACTTTCATTAATCATTTCCCTCTGTTTTTAAAGGATGTCATATATGTATTGAAAAAGAGATTTATTGTAACTTGAATCACATAATCTGATTTTCTCATGACCTTACTACAGACAGTCTTACAAGGGTTCTGGCTATGCGAACAATGATCTATGGATGTATTCAGTAGTGTAGCTGAGATTTCCTAGACCAATGATTAATGTTGGGTTCAGGCTGTCCATTGTACATCCTCTAGTATGGCATGAGCACTATATTCTGAAGTCTAGAACAATGTTGTAAATGTACAATCATAGCAGCACTTGGTATGATAGCACTGAAGGGAGTCGCTAGCTGCAATTAATTACCACTTATTTTAAAGGAGTTATGCTGTAGTTAAAACAATTGGAACAGATTCATCTAGGACCCCAAATAAAACAGTCTATTGAAATGTTAGCTCAAGCCAACAACAATCAATCATGCACAAAATCAAAATATTAGATTGAAATGCTCCTGAATTCTGAGAATTAATATTTGGACCTGAATCCAATACAAATATCAGACTTCTAAGTTGCCTAAATTCTGTCTCCACTGCAGACAAAATCCATAGCTCAGTCCTGCCTTTTCAGAAGTGTTTCTCCAAGACACAGTAGATGCATGATCTCATTCCTACTTCCACCTCTCACTCTCTTGAGCCTGCCAACAGTGGCAGTACTCATATTTCCTGAAGGTGTCCCACTGCTGTGCTCATCCTTTTGTCTGCTCTGTCATGCTCTAAGGAATATCACCAGTGAAGGGTTTTACAGGCTGTGAGATGAAAGAACTTGTCCAGAATAACTCTCTGGAGATACAAGTTCTTTGACTTTTAATATTCATTTGAATTTCAGTACTGCTCTTCATTAACACAAGATCTTTTCCACTTTCGTAGAATCACAGCATCATAGCATCATAGTAACATATAATCATAGAATAGTTTGGGTTGGAAGGGACCTTTAGAGGTCATCTAGTCCACCCCCCCTGCAATGAGCAGGGACATCTTCAACTTGATCAGGTTGCTCAGAGCCCTCTCCAGACTGACCTTAAATGTTTCCACAGATGGGACAACTACCACCTCTCTGGGCAACCTGTTCCAGTGCTTCATAACCCTCACTGTAAAACATGTCTTCCTTATATCTAGTCTGAATCTGCCCTCTTTTAGTTTAAAACCATTATCCCTTGTCCTATAGCTTTCAGAAGCTCTGTAGAGCCAGTGAAATTGCATGTCTAAATACCCATGTTCCCCTTCTTGGTACATAACAAACACACTGTTTGAATTCATGTATTACACCTCCAATGCTGAGATTGTAGATGCATATCTACAGCCTTATTTGCTGTGTCACTCAACAGCCTCATTTTTGCATTTGTCTTCCTGTGTCAACCTCGTCTTTACCTAGCTTCCGTCCTGCACCTAAACCCTTTCACCTCCCATACATTCTCTCACCCAAGGGCAGATCTTCCTCCAGAAGCCAAGACATGAACTTTTTCTCCTCAAATACAGAGTATTTCTGTCTGTGGAAAGGGAAAACCTCAGAAACCACTTTTCCCCTGGATGCAGGACATTGAACATGCTCTGTCATAAGAAGATGATTGTGTTTCTAGCTTGGGAAGTTTATGACTTTTCTGTGGCTAAAGCAAGGTGTTAAGTTTATATTTATGAATTACACTCCTCTACCCCTGAACTTTACATCCCTAAAATCACTGAATCATAAACATGGTGCCTGCATCTTGGAGCTACTTGATCTGACTTGCTCTGCTAGGAGGAATTTGTAATTTGGACAGCATCCACATCCACAATCCCACCTAAAATAATGATGCACTCTGAAAAGCAGCTATTGCTCAGAATCTGTTCTCCACAAGACTTAGCCTGGTTCCAATTTATTATTGGAGTTTTACAGTCAGAAAGGCATTTGGTCATCTGCACTGATGTATGTTTCAGTCCACAATCCGTCTCTTAGATCAATATATTATGCTTACTGTAATAAAACCTGGATGATTCACAAAGGCTGGTGTCGTGGTTTAGCCCCAGCCAGCAACTAAGCACCACGCAGCCGCTCGCTCAATCCCCCTACCCCGATGGGATGAGGGAGAGAATTGGAGGAGTAAGAGTGAGAAACACTCCTGGGTTGAGATAAGAACAGTTTAATCATTGAAATAAAACAAAGTAAAATAATAATAATAACAATATAATAATAATAGTAATAATAATATACAAAGCAAGTGATGCACAATGCAATTGCTCACCATCCCCTGACCGATACCCAGACAGTTCCCGAGCAGCAATCGCTGCTCCCCGGTCAACTCCCCCCAGTTTCTATACTGAGCATGATGCCATATGGTATGGAATAGCCCTTTGGGCAGTTTGGGTCAACTATTCTGGCTGTGCCCCCTCCCAGTTTCTTGTGCACCTGGCAGAGCATGGGAAGCTGAAAAGTCCTTGACTAGCATAAGCAGTACTCAGCAACAACTAAAACATCGGTGTGTTACCAACATTCTTCTCCTACTAAATCCAAAACACAGCACTATGCCAGCTACTAGGAAGAAAATTAACTCTATCCCAGCCAAAACCAGGACAGCTGGATACCCTTGATCTGGGGACACCAAGGTATGGGAATTCTGCAGTTTGCCTGGGTTAATCAGCTAGCTAATAGCCTATGCTTTCAGAAAGTTGTGCCTAGCTTCTACTTTGAATATGTTTGTTGTAAACTTATCCTGGGATCGTCACAGAATCACAGAATCAAAGAATCACAGAATGGTTGAGGTTGGAAGGGACCTCTGGAGGTCACTTGGTCCAGTCCCCCCTGTTCAAGCAGGGACACCTAGAGCCAGTTGTCCAGGACTGTGTCTAGACATCTTTTGAATTATCTCCAACCAGGGACACGCCACAGCCTCTCTGGGCAACCTGTGCCAGTGCTTGCCACCATCACAGTAAAAAAGTGCTTCCTGATGTTCAAGGGAACCTCCTCAGAGCCTAGCTCCATCTTATTTGCACCCTCCCTTCAGATATTTTATGCATTGATAAGGTCCCACCTGAGCCTACTCTTCTTTAGGCTGAACACTCCCAGGTCTCCCAGCCTTTCCTCATAGGAGAGATGCTCCAGACCCTTCATCAGCTTTGTGGCCCTTCACTGGGCTCTCCCCAATGTCCATGCCTCTCTTGTACCAGGGAGCCCAGAACTGGACGCAGTACTCCAGGAGTGGCCTCAGCAGTGCTGAATAAAGGGGAAGGATCACCTCCCTAGACCTGCTGGCAATGCTATGTCTAATGCAGCTAAGAATTCCATTCACATTCTTTGCAGCAAGGGCGCATTGCTGTCTCATGTTCAACCTGGTATCCACCAGGAGCCCCAAGTCTTTGCTGCCAAGCTGCTTTCCAGCTGGGTGGCCCCCGGCATATATTGGTGCATAAGGTTGTTCTTCCCCAGGTGCAAGGTTTTGCACTTCATGAGGTGCAAAGGAACCTCATAAGGTTCCTGTTGGCCCATTTCTCCAGCCTGTTGAGGTCCCTCTGGATGGCAGTACATCCCGCAGGTGTATCAGTCACTCCTCCCAGCTTAGTGTTTTCTGCAAACTTGCTGAGGGTACTCTCTGCTCCATCATCCAGATCAGTAATGACAATGTTGAGCAGGACTTGAGACAGTATTGATCGCTGGGGTGTACTGTTAGTCACTGGCCTCTTACTAGACTTTGTGCCCTGTTCACCACCCTCAGGGCCCAGCCATGCAGCCAGTTTTCAATCAACCTCCTTGTCTGCTCATCCAGCCCATACAACAATAGCTTCTCTATGACTGTCTTATAGGAGAAAGTGTCAAAGGCGTTCCTGAAGTCCAGGCAGACAATATCCACTGGTCTCCCCTCATCTACCAGGCCAGTCACTTCATTGTAGAAGTCCATTAGTTGGTCAAACATGACTTCCCCTTGGTGAAGCCATTCTGACTACTCATTATTTTCTCATCCTTAATGTGTCTGGAAATGGTTTCCAGGCTCCACCACCTTCCCAGGGATCAAGGTGAGGCTGACTTGCCTGTAGTTCCCTGGCCCTTCTTGAAGATGGGGGTGACATTTGCTTTCCTCTAGTCTTTGGGTACTTCTCCCAGTTACCATGATCACTCAAAGACTACCAAGAGTGGCTTTGCAATGTCATCTGCCAGCTCCCTCAGTACTCATGGATGCGTCCCCTTAGGACCCATGGACATACGTATGTCCAGTTTGCTTAAGTATTCCCTGACCTGATCCTCCTCCACTGAGGGTGTATTTTTCTTGCTCCAACACTTCCCCCTGGTCTCTGGGACTTGGGATTCCTGCTAGTAAATACTGAGACAAAGGTGGCTTTCAGTACTTCTACCTTTTCCATGTCCCATGTAATGAGGTCCCCCGTCTTGTTGAGCAATGGGCCCACATTTTCCCTAGTCTTCCTTTTGTTTCCTATGTACTTATAGGAGCCCTTCTCTTCTCTGAAATCCCTGATCAGATTCAATTTCATTTGAGCTTCAGCTTTCCTAACTTCATCCCTGGATGCTTGCACAATGTTTCTGTATTCCTCCCAGATTACCTGTCCTTGCTTCCACCCTCCGTATGCTTCCTTTCTGTGTTTAGGTTTGGCCAGGATCTTTGGGCATTTTTCATAGAATTATAGAATCATGGAATGATTTGGGTTGGAAGGGACCTTTAAAGATCATCTAGTTCCAACACCCGTGCCTTGGGCAGGGACATCTCCCACTGGATCAGGTTGCTCAGAGCCCCGTCCAACCTGACTCTGAACACTTCCACAGACGGGCAACTTCTCTGGGCAACTAGTTCCAGTATCTTACCACCCATGACATAAATTCTTCCTTATGTCCAGTTTAAACCTACCCTCTTTCAGTTTAAATCCTTTGCCCTTTTTCCTCTCCCTTAAGTCCTTGGTCTTCCTCTGGTTTTCTTATAAGTTCTTTTTATATATTGAAAGGCCACAGTAAGGTCTCCTTGAGACTTCTCCATGCTGAACAACCCCAGCTCTCTCAGCCTTTCTTCACAGGAGAGGTGTTCCAGCCTTCTGATCATTCTTGAGGTCCTCCACTGGACCTGTTCAAACACGTCAATGTCTTTCTTGCACTGGAGTCCCCTGAATTCTTATTTATTGGGATGGAGGTCTCTTGAGCTTGGAGGTTGTGATCCTTGAATATTAACCAGCTTTCCTGGGCCTCTCTTCCCTGTAGAGCTTTATC
Organism: Pelecanus crispus; assembly: GCF_030463565.1. Classification (NCBI taxonomy): domain Eukaryota; kingdom Metazoa; phylum Chordata; class Aves; order Pelecaniformes; family Pelecanidae; genus Pelecanus; species Pelecanus crispus. The sequence continues at coordinate 168,939,724 of NC_134644.1, read as the reverse complement.
CCATGGGACACTTCTAAGCAGATCTTTGAAGAGGCCAAAATATGCTCTCCTGAAGTCTGAAGCAAGTGAGCTTGTTTTTCACCTTCTTCCCTGCCCTCAGGATCCTGAACTTCACCATCTCATGGTCACTACAGCCAAAGCTGCCTTTGATTTTCACACCCCCAATGAGCTCCTCCTTGTCGGTGAGTATGATCTTGCCATGATCTTTAATGTTAGCTCACAAACATGTCTAAATATATAAAATCAAGAGAAATTTTACATTTTTTTGATTGCTGATGAAAATGTTTAACACCATCAGTCCTAGCATTGATCCTTGTAAAAGTGTCCTCTTAGTGATAAATATTTTTTGTAATGTCAAGTATCCATTTCTTAACCAAACTAACTTCTGCATTTAACATTGCAGCTTTTTTCTATTACTCTTAAGTTTTTTATTATCTTCCTTTTTCACATTCCTGAATCAGTGTTTTTGTGCTCCAGCAGCAAAAAGTCTAAAAGCTCTGATCTGCAGCTTGCTTACTCCATTCTTTTCTATCACATTGATGGAATAAGGATAATTAGAATATAAGATTACACTGCAGCTATCCAAAAGTCCCCCCAAAAAGCCAACAAATATTTCCCGAGTGCCATTGTCTTATACTAGAGGAACAGCTTACAGACTGTGTGGTTTACCATGCAAGAAAGGGAAGAATGAAATAATATTTTGCCCCATTTTACACAGAGGATTCAGGTACATAGAACAAAAAAAAATTATGCATGAGTTTGAGAACCATTGATCTTTAACTGTGACAAATTAAAAGCACTACAAAATTCTTCTGTTAATCTAGATCTCATTTAGGGTTACAATCTTGCTCAGAATATTGTAGTACAGTTAAATGTAGCTGAGAGGCTATTTAATCCTTATAGAGAGATATCATAAAAATAAAAATAAACACATGAAAATGTATGCTTAAGTAGGAAATTCTGGTTTTGGAAAATTATAGAATGGATAAAAAAAAGTTGAAGTGCCCCTTTTTTTTTCACTAGCACTAAGGCACAGCTATTTCAGTGTAAAACCTTAGTAAGAAATATACAGGGATAAGTATTAACTTTGAATCTATGTATGACTTGGAGCAATTCCAGATTTCACCAGCCTTTGCTGGCTCTGATCATATTGGACCCATTTCTTTGTAGGGGTAAACTGTGATTATTAATTCATTTTACAAAACGAAGAAGAGAAACAAAAATCAACTGCATCTGTCTATTTAATTTTACATTATCTACCACAGTGAGCTCATGCTTTTGAAATAATTTTGTGACATTTTTTTGGTAACTACATGTTACAATAATCATTTGGCTGATAAACACACTTATCCCACTACCCTAGACTGATGCAGAATAGACTATAGACAGAAACAGAGTTAAAAGTTAGAAAAGAAACTTCCTCATAATCATGGTTTTCACATAAATGTGTCAGAATTCCCAGAGGCAACCTTAACTTCACTTAACTGGTCTCTTTATCCTTTTATATATATTTGGGGGAATGAGGAGTGAGGTGAATATATGAGCAAGTAGTGAGCAAACACTGACATCCCTCAAGCAACAGTGCCTTAGCACAGCTCAGCTCACCTGAAAGGTGAATATAATTCCTCATGCAGACGGCCAGTAGAGTCAACACAGAGCAGGAAAGGTTGCTTGGAGGATAAAGAAATCCTCCATTTTTCCTCGTATGTGAAGGCTGAATAGTGTCTTTACATTACGCAGGTCTACAGGCTATGGGAGAGCTGTTTCCATCCAGCTATCTTCTCATTCATAGTGTGAGGGACACGCAACTCAGGAGTCCTGCATGCAGTTTGCTATTGCTTCCTCCCTAATGCAATTCAGTACAAATGAAGACTCATAGCACAAGAAAAATCACTGCGGTTGACTGAGCCATGAGAAACCAATTTCATTAATAATGGGAATATTCTGAATACCTTTCTGCTTCACCTAGTTTTAAATGGGTCTGTTTTCCATCATTCATCATATTTCCTACTGTATCCAAGCTGATAATTTTATAGGGGTTTGGTTTTTGGGTGGGTTTTTTTTTGTTTTTGTTCAACACAGACCTTTTCACATACCATATTCATCAAAGAAATCTAACAAAAATTTTGGAAAACACAAAACACTTGTTACAGCATTCATCTTTCATCTAATTATGTAACTGTTAAAACTTCATTAAAACTGTGGCAGAAACATGGTGAAAAAGGGAGAATCAATGCCACTATTATTCATAAAAAAATATTGATTTTTGAAAAAGAGCTTCTTTTCTAACAAAAATATTTCTTGCATGAAAATTGATGTCTGTTTTTTCCATTATTGTGGTACAGTTATTTATTGCACACACATAAAATAAAAATAAACAAATAAATAAATAATATAAACAATTCTTTAAAAATACTTTTGCTTTAGAAGAAGACATTGCTATCTGCACTGAAATGCAATTATTTTTTTCCTTTATCAAAGTTTAGTGCTTTCTTTTAATTTTTCCAATGTTTTCTTAAAGAAAAGAATAATTATGCTATAAGTTTTCTTGTTAATTGGGTAATCAAAGATTTATTGTCATAATAGTTTTCTCAAGTTGAAATTTTTAGCTTAACAGCTTACATTATTGCAGTCTGGTCTATACTAACACATCACGGTCTCATCTCCATCTGTGACTAATAGGTTTTATTTTTGGTATTGTAGACTGTTGTTTTTCTCCATTCCTTGAATCAGGTAAGAGTAACTTTTCTTTTTCTGTTGACACCCTCTTACACTCAATTTCCTTTCCAATCGAAATGATCCATATTCCCAGCATGCTCCCTTCACACTCTCTGAGTCTGCCACTTGTGAATGTTTCAAAAGGAATTTGTTACTTTCCAGTGTTTTAAAGTGGACAGATTCTGTTCTCAGTTCTATGTTGCTTAAACAAAAGGAAACTCCATTAACACCAAATGTGTTAACCTATACAGAAATGATCAGATAGAAAATAACTCTGTTTTCAGGGTGTATTGACATCTTGCTTTTATCTAAATTCTGTCTGAAGTTTGCATATGATGTGGTCCTTTTGGAGTGTACTATGATTTTATTAAAACTGAAGGAACTGATTGTAACCAAAACTGTAATTTTTTTCATAAAGTGATGCCAGTAACAAAAATGGACTATGAATTTGTCTCTTTTCCTTGCTGCCTTTCCCCATTTCTGCTTGCCTGACATGTCACCAAGTTCTGCTACTACAACCACTTGCTGGGCTGCCATGTCAAGCATATCTGAAGGATAACCTGGGTTGAACATGAGTGCCATTGTGGGAACGAGTACTAATAATACAGATCACAAACAACCCCAGTGACAGCAGTGGGGAGGGAGGGAATGAGAGGATCCAGTGGGAATGAATAGTGAGCCTGGGACACTTGGTGGACAGAGGACAAGGACATCCTAAAAGCTATTGAAAACTGCTACACTCCAGGCTACAGTGGGCTTTGGTCTTGACAAGGAGGTGCTAGATGTTACTGTGGATTTTCCAAATTTTTCCTATTGTTCAATGAGTAATGAGAGAGGATGAGTTCTTCAGGGTCTTAGGTGCCATTTCTGTTAAAGGCTGAGCAGCAGGTTGTTAACGTTTCTAATTGACACACTGAGATAGGTCCTGACTGAGATTTCCTCATAGGCTTTGAAAAGTCCCTTAAAGGATTTGCCTATGTTTTCTTTTTAATTTTTGCTGTTGTTGTGGTTTATCTGAACATCTTTAAAAATCTGGGTTTATATGTACGCCTGTTGTAGCTGAAAGCAGAATATGTCCTGCATGCAAGTGATGTAAAATATTTTCCTAATGCTGCAAAGAGTCAGAAACCATAATTTGGAAGTGGGAACTATCCTAGTCATTTTCATGGGCAATAACCAGGTGTTAGGGATAATGATATTTCCCATTAGCTTGCTCATCAAAGTAAAGAAGGACAGAAAAATGTAGGCTTTACTGTGAATCGTGGCATGCACTTCCCAAGATGGAAGTCAGTTCTAGTCTAAAGATGAGTAAAATTTAGAAGACCAATTCAACAGATGTGAATTTGTATATTGATTAGGATGGAGACAATAACCAACCAAATATACATGGCATATGCTACCAATCCTAAGAAAAGCTGTAGTGAGGCAGAAGTTCAAATGGAGCAACCTCAGCATAATATTTGAGGCAGTGATATTTATACCAACTTGTTTACGACTTACAGCGCTACAGAATTACCTAATCTCCATCTGCTTATCTCAGAAACAGAAGAACAGATATTGCAGAGTACCAGACATGCAAACCATTTTTACTGGCATCCATATGTCATTCTTGAAAAAGGAATCATCAAAAGTGCAGAACACACACATATCCTAGTGATGCTACAGAGAAAACAAACACACACCAAAAAAGGCCTGCTTATCACATCTTAAAATTAGGTTAAAAAAAATGTCAAAGAGTTTAACTGGGTACTTAATATAACTGTCCAAGCATTGCACTTCACTACCAGCTATGGATAGAACTATGAAAGACTCATTCTTATAGGCAGATGAGATAAAATTGTATGTAAAACAATAGTACATATCAAAACAATAGTACATATCAGTAGAGGAAGAAAGGCTGTTCAGGGAGCTACACCTTGTCAAAGGAAATAGGTGAGGTATTTAAAACAAGCCAATATTGAGAAAGAAATGTGTCTGATCTTGTTTTCTTAATTGACACTCCACTTTTAAAAATTAGGGAATGTTTTTCTGCCTACATGCAGGTAATTAAGAGATGTACATTTCACTTACATAAGATCTCTTTGCACTGTGCTGTTAGAGTGATGGGACATTACCAGGATATAAATGTAATCTACAATGCTTGTAAAATAGATCCAAGGCTACCAGTATTGTTTTTGTATATGTGCAGTATCCTAGTCTTAGCACTTTCCTCTTGTTTCAGTGAAGTTAAAACTTTAATTACCAAACAATTAATTCCATTGTTTAAATTGAAATCAAGAAAACACAATTTATCAGCAATTACAACTGACCTCTTCTTCCTGTACAGTATTGTAGACAAGAGAGTTATTTGGAGACTAAATAATCCCTTGTTTGGAAAGAAAGTAGATTCCCAGGTTCATTGTATGAATATTCAAAGTAATTTATTCTGAATGAGACTGCGTCTCTCTTTTGTCATGAGATGAGATTAAATGTACAGCAGTAAAATAATCTATAAGCATGTTAATAATAATAACAACAATAGCTATTACGAAACTTTTCATCTACTAAGAATTATATGGGTCATTATAATTCTACTCACAAGTTGTATTAATTAAAATGGTTTAAAACTGGACAACGTGGGGAAAGACAATTAAACAGCAAGCAAAAAAAAAAAAACCAAGAAATGTTTTGTCATCTACCAGACTTGCTTCTGGGGTCTGGGAGAGATATAGAAGTATCACATATGTCTGCACAGTTATTACACTTAATTAACTATTCATATACTACAATTCTTGCAGGAGACTGGATAGTGGACTAAATCCTTTGCTCTGAGTCAAGTACTGGTCATTCTTATGTTAGGAAGACCAGATCATTGGTGTAGGAATTGACATCCCTCTATTTGCTTTATAAGCAGGGCATTTTGGATCAACTCCCAAAAAAAAAAAAAGGGTAGTAGTGAAATTTAGGTGTTTAAGCTGTAAGCTGCTGCTACTAGCAGCTCCACATTCATCTCCTGAAGGTACACAAAGTTCATTGCTGCACCAGGCTTCTGGAATTTCCATGACCCATAAGACAAATCCTCCACAGAAGGACCTCAGTTTTAATAGGATGGAGCAGCTGGGTGTGTGGCATACACCTCAGTCTGAGTAGGTTGCAGAAATGAGGGGTAGGACTCATCAATCTCACCTGACTTCCAGTGCAGGCACCTATATTTGAAATGGTTAATTGTGATCCCACTAGCAGTAGAGATCTGATCAGTTAGTAGAGTTGAGGAAGCAATTCCTCTGAAAAAATAAAGACATCTGTTTAGGATGAGATGAATCACGCCCTAAATTCTATTGTCTATATTGCTAGATCTTGGCTAGATCTGCCAATAAAGCTGAAATAAAACTGAAAGTGACTTGCTGAAATGCACATTAGCACCCACATTTAGTCAGATGAATCCTGTCATAAGGGATGCCTTCCTGAAGAACTCAGTAGTATAAATGTTCCCAAAATGTGCCTAACCCAGCCTGATAAGACTGAAAGATCACTAAATGGCTCCTCTCTTTTCAACACATAAAGACAAAGAAAGAGAACTTTCCTCTAATTTATTTTCTCTGCAGTGTGGTGGAAAAAGAGATGACATTTGAGACACAAATTGGAAGAAATTGCACTATGCAGCTATCTACAAACAAAGAGACTGGCCATATTAAAATCTCAGAGCGGTCCACTCTCAAAGAAGCAACACATTTTGTTCTGACTTCTCCAGGGGGAATTTTCCATCCTTGGAATAGGGCTAAACAATTTTTAAGGGTTTTACTACACATATGCAGCCGCCTTTAGAAAAGCAAGCCAGCATCACTTTCTACAGGCTAACTTGCATTACAGCGTCTATGCCCACAGCATAAACAGGCCGAAAATATTGTTAAGTAATTATATAATGTAGGGAGCTCTGAGATGGACTGATCCAAGGATCTGAAGTAGCACATCATGTCTGGCAAGCAGAGTGTCAAGCCCTTAACTCAAAAACTTCAGCACCTTGTGCCACATAGTGTGGCAGATTTAAGCTGTATTTGTGCTCCCATGACACTTGTAATGATCCATACCCAATATTCCTTGAGGCTTGTGTAAATTGCACTGCCTGATAAGCTGGTAACAACTCAGAGTTCAGCTGAGTGTATTGAAAAAACATGGCCACATTCCCTTTAGGCCATACGGTCTTATTGGATATGTATACCAGAAGAATAATTTCATCTCTGTTTACATCTGTCCTTTCTTCCCCCCTACCCCTTTTTCTCCTTAATTCATGAGATAGTAAAATAAATTGGAAGACACTATTTTTTCAGCTGCCATGATCACCCTCCTTTAATGTGTCTGTATTTGAAAACTAGAAAGACTCAGGAAGTGTATACCAATGATTGTTACATTCATTAAGGCCGAAATAAAAAAAAATAAAAAAAAAAAAAAAAAAGAAGCTGAGCTATGGCTGGATGTACAGGGACATAAATATCACTCAGTATTTAACCAGAGCTCATGTTGTCTGGTGTAAAAATCCAATAAACGTCCCTCTTTAAAGGCAAGTTGTTTACAGTGTTTTTCCTCCCTTAGGGGATACATTTACAAGCTCAATGCCAATAATTCTAGGCAGGAAACATTGTGATTACATCTGAAAATAGTGTTCAGCAACAGATGAATTAGCTGTCCCCTTTGCTGGCAGATAACTCTATTTGTGTTCCCATAGCTATTGTTTTAGTTAAAAAGTAATTTTTAACAGTTTATCAGGGATTAGATGAACACAATGTCACAGAGACATAGAATAACTTTGTCTGGAAGGGATCTCTGAGATGTCATATAGTTCAACCTACATCTCAAAGCCAGTCTAGTTTCAAAGTTAGATCCATAGATATCCAAATAGCAGAGCTTCAGGCGGTCTGAGCAACTGCCAAAGACCTGTGACTGTCATCAGGTCAAATTCCAGGTTTAAGACTCATTTGTATAAAATTCTTTTTGGTTTGGTATCCAATCAACCTTCCACTAAAGGATGCGGAGAACTGATTGTAGGGGGCACTGCTACTGCAGGGTGTCGAAAACCTTATACCTCTGGCTTAGTCTCCCAATGGTTTTGAGTTTCCAAATTTGTTTCTGGAATGTGTTTCTGATTTGTACTTTGCAAAAGGAAAGTCTTAGATCACCAGTCCTAAACAAAAGCCTGTGAGTAAAGCATGAAATCTAGAGCAGATATTTGTTGGAATCCTGAGGGAACCTTTCTGTATTGAATTTGGTTTGATATAATTCTTAGCATGCAAAGCTTAAGGATAAGATAATGATGCCTAAGGTGCCTCTGAACAAAAATGGTTTATGTTATTCACATGTCTAATGAGAAATGCACATAGATCTAGGCAGCCTGAGAATCATTGGAGACCAACTACATGACTTTAGCTGCTTTCATTATCCTTATATCCAGTTTCCAACTGTGCCACAGATGCACTTGGCAATAAACCTAACATGAAGACACACTGTGAGTGTTTTGAGCAGAATGTCATCTCTCCTTTTGTAGGCCCTGGTGCAGAGTAGTCATTCCCAAAATGCAGGTTAGATTGTGATGGAAGCTAAAATCACAGTAAGGGGCTATGAGGGTGTATTGTGTTTACATGCCAAGGTTTTGGGAGGGGTGTGTCTGCGAGAAGAGATCAGAGGCTGCCCCCATGTTGGACACAGCTGGTTCCAGCCAGCTCCAAAATGAACCCACCACTGGCCAAAGCCTACTTCATTAGCAAAGCTGGTGGTGCCTCTTTGATAACATGTTTTAAAAAGAGTAAAAAACACCGTGTAGCAGCTGTGTGAGAGAGTTTCTAGTTTTCACAGAAAAACTGTGAAACAACCCTGTTTTTTCATCTTATTTTCTCTGGCTGTCCTGTTGAGGAGGAGTAGTGAGAGAGTGGCTAGGTGGGCGTCTGGCAGCCAGCCAAGGTCAAACCCACCACAGAGACTCTGAAATAAACATCAAGAACAGAGAGCAGGCCACTGGCATAGATTAATGTGAAGATGTTCTTGCTGACTGTCTCCAGAATCAGTCCCTTACTGACCTCAGAAATAATAAGATAAAAATATCATGAAACTACAGTCCCTTTGAAGTCTCCATCACCAGTCCTGTCGCCTCAGCTGGTGCCAGTTAGTGTGATTTTCAAGGTTATCAGCCCTGGATTTTGGATACTAGCTCCATAGTTTAGGTACAGGAAATGGCAACATGCAGGATTTTAACTCATTTTGATATATAGTAAAAGAAGTTAATATAAAAATGCACCACTGAAATTCAGGCTTTTTCAGTTTGTTTGGGATAAATTGAAAGCACCGCACATGGTACACTTGAGTGCAAACAGGCTTTTTTTCTCAGCCTTTCCACTTTCCTGGAAGTCAGGAGTACTGAAGAAACCTAATCTTTCAAGAAGTGACTTTTTTTTTTTTTTCCCCATTTACAAAGACAAGTCCTGTTCAAGTATCATGTGAAATTCTTGCCTAGTTTCAGTCTTAGTTCCTTTTTTTAGTCTTAGTTCCTCATGCTTATGGTGACGCCATATCTGCCAGAAAGAATAAAAAGAAAATATTTAGAAATGTGAGGGAATTACCTACAAATATGTAAAGGAGGTACCTGTTTTGCATGATTACATACTAAAAATACAATGCCTCAAACCCTTTGCTCACCTAAGAATACCTTACTCACAGGACTAATCTTCCTGATTTACACAGTGTCACAGCATGATCAAGGAAGACACAGGAGAGGAGCTTTTGTAGGATCAGGCCCTCAAGTGACCCTGGTGATTGCTTTCTCCTTTGGCAGTAAACTTTTGTGAAAATAAATTGCCCAATCTACAATTTGTCCCTATAGTGTTCCACTGTTTACGGATCATTTACAACACTCTTGTGAGCACCTTGCTAAAAGTACTTTGAAATATCAAAATGGACATTATTTGTGTAATGAGGTTTGGGGTTTAATAGCTTCATTCACACATGAGGAATTGCAGGCTTTCCTGATAGGCATCTATTAAACAAAATGGCTTGCAACCTCTGCTTGAGGGGACAAAAACCTTTGTGTTACTGCTCCGGCCTGAGATTAAATAGGGCTTATGTCTGAGCAGGAGCTTCTTGCAGCAAGAAAAAACAGCACATTTTCACTACAACACTTTTGTTAAGGTGATGACTGAAGTGGGAAATAATCCATGCTGCTGTCAAAAAGAAGAAAGGGATTGGGAGAAATGTTTCAAGAACATGGGAGCCTAACTCCCGAAAATATGCACTTAGGTTCAATTTCTAACTTTATTAATGTTCTTAAAGTTGCAGGTGGGTGCCCAGGAGAATTTTCAGAAATCCCGCCTTTTCCATCTTCTTAGCAGTCAAAGAAATTCCAGTCTTAGGCCAATTGTGCCACCAATGGCACTCATCAAGATGGGATGAGCAAAACTGTCTCAGGTACAGCAAGCCATTTACTTGTCTTTATTATAAACCCCTTCACTATGTCTATTCTAGTTAATTAAAAAGCTTGAAAGAACATTCATGGGTTCTGAAGCTTCCTTCCACCTACAGTGAAATTGTGACTAACTTTGGCATGATTTTAATCTGGGCTAGCCTGTACATTTTAGGCATTAGTACAAGCTTGAGATCATTCCCAGTAGGCAGTTTGGATGTGACTGCTCTGATTTGGAGGCTAGGAGAGTTTTAGTAGAACAAACAGAGGCCATTGCATTTCACTCAAATTTAGTGCCAGAGAAAAATTCTAATCAAATTTATTTTAAATCATTGTCTGATGGTTTGCTGCCCCAGTTTATGACACAAACTCTCAATACTGGCACTTGTTACCATACCTTAAGAGACTATTGACCTGACTCAGTTGTCCATCTCGGGGTATCTACTGTAATTTGAGATGCTATAGAGTACCATGCGTGGCTTCCACTTTCCAGAAGGGCATAGGTTCTGTATTATATTTGCCAGTCCCGTGTGAAGGTTTCTGACAGCTTTAGACATCTCAGATAGTGCTAGGCACCTTTTTGTAGAAAACTGAATTTCAACTCTGGTGAAAATTCATTAGCTTAACTAACTATAATGGAAATTTACAGCTTGACTTGCACCTTAAACATATGAAGCTATTGTGATCTGATTGTCTCTGGTTTATTTTCCCTCAACTCAGATGCCACTGCAGAATAGCACAAGTCCTATGGCATATCTCCCTAGCTTCTTAACTGTCAAATATATATGACATTTCACATGGCTTTATATAAAAACATTTAGGCAACTGCCTATGTTTATATGCTTGTGCAATAGGTATTTTGGTCTAAAGCTGAATTCTACCCTCAGTGACTGTTAATCAGAGAGTTTGTCCTGAAGGAGACACTAAAAAATCATTGCAGTGAACAGATATGACTGTGTCCATACTAATAAATTAAAAAGGCCAGGTCAATGGCTTGGATCAACTAGCACTTTATCGAGTAATGCCTGAGGCCAGCCAGGGAGTTAGTTAAGATCACGGACTACTGTGACTAGGCACTTAGGACAGGCCTCCCTATTTTGAGTAAAAGGACTGTTTTATAGTGTGGACATGAAAGCTGCTGTGCTAAATGATCTCAGTGTCAGAGAATGTTCTTTATTCTGCTTTATTTATCAGTTTGGGCGTTTTCTGTGTGAACAGTTAAGTTACACTTTTGTGTCACAGTGAAAGTGATCTCACAGCTTGGTCTCTCTCTGCCACAGGATGGTCTCATTGCCTTTCTCTTCAGGCCTCTGAGCAACTTTCATTTTTATCTCCTCTTTCACACCAATACCAGGGCTTGTTTGATCTCTCAGGGAAGCAGTTCAGAGAAAGCTGTACATTTTTCTACTGGACTTATTTTACGGGTCACTTCAGGGTTTCATGCCCACAGAGATCATACTTATGCAAGTGCTTTCATGAAGGAAAAAACCCATAGGTGCATTGGGCCAGAGAAGGGAATGGGAAAAGCAGTATGGCTAGGAGACACTAAATCACTATTTCCTTTATCCGTGCTGTCACAGTGCAGCCTGAGGGTGCAGATACCCTAGAAGCCTGTGCTAATTTAAAAATGGTAGTGGAGTGGTGAAGTGGCTGAAGTGGTGTCCCCTCCTTCTGCCTCAGCAGTGGGAGGTTTCAGTTGTGTTTCAGCCTTGCCATACAGTGAGCCAGATCAAGTGTCTGCTGGTAACCAGCTCTGGTGGGTCAGCCTTGGCCCCCTTGCCCAGCCACTCTCTCCCTCTCCATTCTCAACACAAGAGGGGGAGAACACAGGATGGAAAAGCTCATGGATTGAGATAAAGACAGGGAGATTACTTACCAGTTCCCATCATAGGTAAAACAGACTTGACTTGTGGAAAAGTAATTTTTTTTTTCAGTTAAAAAGAGATTTGGATGGTGAGAAAAAAAGACAAGAACTAAAACACCTTCACACACCCACTGCCCTTTTCCCCAAGCCCAAATTCACTCCTGTAATCTGGATTCCTCCCCACCCCCCAGCAGGACAGGGCACGGGGGCTGGGGCCAGCCCCTGGCAGCCCCTCTGGGCCGCTCCTCCCTCCTGCCACGGCTCCCTGCTCCAGCGCGGGCCCTTCCCCGGGCTGCAGTCCTGCAGGGACAACCTGCTCCCGCCTGGGCTCTCCAGGGCCGCAGCTCCTGCAGGAAATATCCCCCTGCTGCGGCCTGGGGCCCTCCCCGGGCTGCAGGCTGGCTCTCTGCTCCAGCGGGGTCTCTCCAGGGCTGCAGGGGATCCCTGCTCCGGGCCTGCAGCACCTCCTGCCCTCCTCCTCCTGCGGCCTCGGGCTGCCTCTGCTGCTGCTCCCTCCTTGGCTTCCTCCTCCTCTGCCTGGGCCGCCTCGGGCCCTTTCGGAAACCTCTTTTCCCCGCTGCCGGCGCCCCCAGCTTGGCTGAGGGGCTCAGCTGTGTCCTGCGCTGGGGCCGCTGGAGCCGGCTGGGACCGGCTGGGACCGGCTGTGTCCGGCCCGGGGCAGCCCCGGCCTCCCCTCACAGGGGCCCCCAGCCCCGCCGCCAGCCCCGGGGCACGGGCACCTGATACACCCTGCAAGAAGGAAGCCCGAACAGTTTTTTGGGGGTCTGTCATTTGGTAAAACATCATACCCCGCATCGTCACAGAACACGGTCTGGCAGGAGCGACGGCCCCGCTGCCACCACTGCTGCTTAATTCAGCGGGGCATCAGACCAGGAAGTCCTTTCCCACTGAATGCATGGTGCTGCCATTTAGTTTCAGCTTCCATTTTCTGACAGGGCGTCACCATTTTATGAAATGTCATATGCTGTGTGTTTTTATACTGCCCTCCGACTGGCTGGCAGGACCTGATGCCCATTCTGGTTTTCCCAGAAGTATGTCGTAACTGGAAGGCCATACCCACCATATATGCAAAAGAAGCTAACTTTGACAACATCACACACCTATGTGTTTCCATACTGCTATGTCATTGGCTGGTTCCCATTTTTTGAAACTCTTATACCCACATGATGTCACAACACCCTTTGATTTGCTGCCTATTTCCTTTGAACTGGCAAGTGCTGACATATATGAAAATATAGAAGAATTATACACATATATGTATGTATATACAGTAGCTGTATTTTTTCTTTTTATATATAAATATAAAAAGGCTCCTTGTCTGGAGTCATCCCGCTGTTTCATCAGTGCAGAGACCAGCTGGGGCGTTCCTGGGCCACCCTACGAATTAAGACCTTTAGTGCACTGGGTAGCCAGTGTATATCCAGATCCACTGAAATTATACCTGCAGGACAAAGTTGAATTTCACCCTCATATCTCACTTTTAACTTAAATTCCATAGCTTTTGACAGAGCACAGCTCTGCCGACAGTAAGACCCAGCGTCAGTCCCTGTGGCTGGGAGATGGCATCTGTCTCAGTTGAGGCCACACCGCAGGACCGTGCTCACGGAGCGGGCGCACGCCTGTGCTCACGGAGCGGGCGCACGCCTGTGCTCACAGAGTGGGTGCACGCCGCAGGACCGTGCTCACAGAGCGGGCGCACGCCTGTGCTCACAGAGCAGGTGCACGTTGCAGGACTGCTCACAGAGCGGGCGCACGCCTGTGCTCACAGAGTGGGTGCACGCCGCAGGACCGTGCTCACAGAGCGGGCGCACGCCTGTGCTCACAGAGCGGGCGCACGCCGCAGGACCATGCTCACAGAGCAGGTGCATGCTGCAGGACCGTGCTCCCAGAGCAGGTGCATGCCTGTGCTCACAGAGCAGGTGCACGCCGCAGGACCGTGCTCACAGAGCGGGCGCCCACCTGTGATCACAGAGCAGGTGCATGCCTGTGCTCACAGAGCGGGTGCACGCCTGTGCTCACAGAGCGGGCGCACACCTGTGCTCACAGAGCAGGTGCACGCCACAGGACCGTGCTCACAGAGCAGGTGCACGCCTGTGCTCACAGAGCGGGTGCACACCTGTGCTCACAGAGCAGGTGCACGCCACAGGACCATGCTCACAGAGCAGGTGCACACCGCAGGACTGCTCACAGAGCGGGTGCACGCCTGTGATCACAGAGCAGGTGCACGCCTGTGCTCACAGAGCAGGTGCACGCTGCAGGACCGTGCTCACAGAGCGGGCGCACGCCTGTGCTCACAGAGCAGGCGCATGCCTGTGCTCACAGAGCGGGCGCACGCCTGTGCTCACAGAGCGGGTGCACGCCTGTGCTCACAGAGCAGGTGCACACCGCAGGACCGTGCTCACAGAGCGGGCGCCCACCTGTGATCACAGAGCAGGTGCATGCCTGTGCTCACAGAGCGGGCGCACACCTGTGCTCACAGAGCGGGTGCACGCCTGTGCTCACAGAGCGGGTGCACACCTGTGCTCAGAGAGCGGGTGCACGCCACAGGACCGTGCTCACAGAGCAGGTGCACGCCTGTGATCACAGAGCGGGTGCACGCCACAGGACCATGCTCACAGAGCGGGTGCACACCTGTGCTCACAGAGCAGGTGCACGCCACAGGACCATGCTCACAGAGCAGGTGCACACCGCAGGACTGCTCACAGAGCGGGCGCACGCCTGTGATCACAGAGCAGGTGCACGCCTGTGATCACAGAGCAGGTGCACGCCACAGGACCGTGCTCACAGAGCAGGTGCACGCCACAGGACCATGCTCACAGAGCGGGTGCACACCTGTGCTCACAGAGCGGGTGCACGCAGCAGGACTGTGCTCACCTCTCTGCAGGGGCTGGGTACCAGCGGGATCGCTGGGTCCTGCCTGCAGAGCTGCCAAGGAGGATCCTGACGGCTGGCAGCAGTGCTGGCCCTTTGCAGCTGGCTGTAAGGATTGTGTGACTGATGGTGTATCCGTGAGCAGCTTTGCCTTTGGTCTGGACCCATCTTGCCTGACCAGCTGCTGCTCGCTGGAGCTGGTGAGCCAGGGAACAGTGCTGCCTGGTTGGTGGTGCTGGGGCTGGCCAGCCCTGACTGCATGCTGGAGGCTGTGAGGGAAGGCAGGAGGCCTGCGCCCCCAAGCAGTGCCACCAGCCCTCCCAAGGGCAGCGGCAATATGCGCATCCCATCCTGCATACCCATTGCCAGGCCTTGCCTGGCCCCTGGCTCTAGCTTCGGGGCACCCTTTATGAGGGCACCCTTAATGGACACCATTATGGATTTTCTGCCCATAAATATCTGGGTCAGCATCTATCCAGTGACACAGCACGCATGCTGGAGGGGGAAAGCAGATGCCACAACCACTGAGCCCCTCTCTGAGGCTTTGTAAAGTGCTCTTGAGGGTTTTTTCCCCCAAAGGCCGGCTCTGTTCTGCAATGTCACTTCAGGTGTTGCAGTTTCCCTGATCTGTAGCTACCACTCCAGAAGGGTGCAAGCTGGACACGAACGTTGTGCTTCATCTGTCTGCTCAGTGTAGGTGTCTCAAATACTCCACAAACTCTCAGATGACACTGAATATTTATCTGTAGGTAACTGAATGGTCTCTGTACAGAACAATTCAGGTGCTTAAAGTAAGGTGTCTTATTATTTTAGATATCCTGAAATATCCTGCCTGTTCCCAACATGTCATTTCTGAGCTCTCCTGTAGAACCTTGTGTCATAAATAACAGCACTAGGTGGATATCTCAGGCATTCCAGGGCATCTAAAATGGCTGTACATATATATATTTTTAGGGTTTTTAATTATTTTCCTACATTGAGACATTTAAATTTAGTTGTATACAATCTGGTACTGAAACATACCATGAGAGATACAGTTCTGTGCTCCAGGGGTTACAGTTCACCTGAACTATTTTAGAACTCTGTGCCAGGATGGGATGAACCTAGTCCTACAAATGCTGGGTTTGTTTTGGGGTTTGTTTTTTTTTTTTTTACTTTAACACTAGAGATGACCCTTTATTTTGACAAATAGGGAATTTCATCTCACAAGGTATAATTATATGACTGAATGTTGAACTGCTTATTACAGTACACTTATCTGTTAGGAACTCCTGCAAAATTAATGCCTGCCCAATTACCCTGTAGGAAATAATTCTGCAACACTGTATCAAGAATGTAGCTCAATGCACTAGGTCATAGTAAGGAAAAAATAATTTATTTTGAAACACGACTGATTTCAATCTCTCCCACTTGCAGTCATACCTACAGCACCAAGATGCGCATAAGTAGTCTGCCAAGTGTTCAGGCACTAAGACACCTATATCCAGGGAGTCTGTCCAGGGTTGCTTGCAATGACATTGAGGACAGGGAACACCAGTTTTTGAGCCCCTCCCCACACTTCCTGGGTTCTTCTTTGGGGTGTGCTGGTTTTGGATGTGTCTTGTCATACCTTTCAGGAGGTGACAGTGATTAATCTCTCTATCCTTTCACATGTCTGAGAGATATTGGGTTTCTGTTTCTGTTTTCTCATATGCTATAGGTACTTCGGTATTTGCTGAGGAAAAAAATGACAGCTACCTTTTATGATACATAATTTTTCTTCCCAAAAGTCTCCCTAGCTTCTGGCTTGCCCCAGAGTATTTCAGTAATTTATTATGGTAAACTTTCTACTTTCCTGGCCCAGGATTACAGAAAAGATTAAAATTAACTTCTTTTTATGCAATTTTTTAATCTATAAATTCTAATCTGATCCAATCTTCATATTCTATCTGTCCTTTTTACTGGATTCTGGTGAGCTTCACGGTGTGCCTTCCCACTGTCTCATCCTCCATTCTTCACCTTACATCATCACTTTTTAACTGAGAGAAACTGGGAAAAAATTTGAGAGGAAGGGAAAGAGATAGCACAGATAGGAAAATGAAAATTTTTGTATAATGGATAACAGGATTTATTTCACTTTTAAATAATGTTCTAAATACTCTTTCTATGAGTTGTCATAATACTCTTTCACTGAATGTTCTGCTACAGATTTATCAAGGGCTACCTTGTTGGCTAATCATAAGTTTATAAAAGAGATTTGAGCTGACATGAGATAAAGATCTTGATGCAGGTTTTATATTCAGCATTTATGGTTGGGAGAGGCAGCTGAATCCCTCCTGAGATTAGCAGCATAATGATCAGTGCTAGCTGAAGTTCAGTTCCACAAATCCCTCTTATGAGAAAGTCATGATGTTCAAAAGAAAATGGAGCTGTGCAAGAATCAGGCAGACATTTTTAATGAACTCATACTAACAATAAGAACCTTGCTTTCTGCATGAGTAGTACATCACAGACAATGTTTCCTACAATGTCAAACATTGAAACAGAACTTCTCAGTCTTACATTCTGTTAGGAACAGCTGGAGAAAAAAAAATTTAATTGGAAGAAAAGAAACTATTCCACTGCTTTATCATCAGACAATTAAGATAATTTGGAAAATTGTTTCAGAACCATTAGAATAATCATGAAAATCTGCTGATAAAAATGTAAAAATGTAAGCTCTCAAAAGCAGACTAAGTCACTGAAGAGCATCCTCTTCAGGATTTTTTAATGGTTAGGAATAGAATAGAATAGAATAGAATAGAATAGAATAGAATAGAATAGAATAGAATAGAATCATTAAGGTTGGAAAAAACCTCTAAGATCATCTAGTCTGACTGTCAACCCAACACCACCCTGACTACTAAACCATGTCCCAAAGTGCCACGTCTACATGTTTTTTGAACACTTCCAGGGATCGTGACTCCACCACTTCTCCAGGCAGCCTGTTCCAATGCTTGACCACTCTTTCCATGAAGAAATTTTTCCTAATACCCAATCTAAACCTCCTCTGATCCAACTTGAGGCCGTTTCCTCTCATCTTATCGCTAGTTACTTGGGAGAAGAGAGCAACACCTGCCTCACTACAACCTCCCTTCAGATAGCTGTAGAGAGCGATAAGGTCTCCCCTCAGCCTCCTCTTCTCCAGGCTAAACAACCCCAGTTCCCTCAGCCGCTCCTCATAAGATTTGCTCTCCAGACCTTTCACCAGCTTCGTTGCCCTTCTCTGGACATGCTCCAGCTGTCTTACACAGCAGTCCTTGCATGACATCCAGTTTCAAATACTGTGGTTTACATGAAGGAAAAATAAGTAAAGTAAGTAAATAATTAAATTGTGTTCCATATGATTCTGCATTTCCCTAATACATCTCTTGTATCCTTACAGCCTATAAGAAACCTCAGGAACAGAGATATCTGCTAGACCAGTCAGAAAATTCCATTTTGTAGAATTTTTGCTTCTTAATAGAATCTTATAAATCAGGTAAACAAGAAAAGAGAAATATTGTCCCAAGGCAAACACATTAATGTGACAAAATGAATGTAAATCTTCTTAGTTCCATCATGTCTTTATTCCCAGATCTGTCTTCTGTCAGACATGAATTCCTTGTTCACTGAGGAAGGAATTGGTACTTGATTACTTAGTGTAGGACACAAAACTCTATTAATGGGAAAAAAACAGTTAATGAAAAATGGTATATCAATTGGAATATCATGTAGGCAGTTCAAACTGCTGAACACTAACTTGAGCCATACATGGTGTACATTGCCTGAAGTCAACAGTATGACAGCAAAGAATAATCTATAGTTGTCTGAGCAAAACTCAAAAGACTTGTTTGAGACCCTGGGTTCGTCATCAAAATCACTTTAAATGAATCTTAGTTTTCCATCTTATGACAAGATAAAAACACTTGCTGATAATCTGTAACCATGTAAACACTGACATTTTAATATAACCATTTACCAAGGTGAAGAATTCAATCTTTTATGTTAATCCTAATTTCTTTTAAAGCACTTTCTTGACACCTTTTGTAAACTCTAAGTGTCCCATCGTCCAAGCCAAGTTTCCATTTGGCTTCTATTCAGACCAGCAATTTGCTTTTTAGTTGCTTTGAAGAGAGGATTTGTACCCCCAGAGCTTCCCACCTCCCCAGGGATATAGCCAATGTGTTTTAACTAATGTGATGGTATAGATGTGTCTACTGACATGCTGCTAACCACACACATAGGAGATGAAACACTGAGCAATAAATTAACTCATGCACAGAGAAACTTTATTAACAGGGCTTAAGGGGCAGTCATTACTGGACAGGCTTAAACAGACTTTTTCCCTCTTTGCTCGAATGCTCCTGTCCTTCCTGTGTTCCTTCTCCTTCCTTTGGCTGTTTCAAGTATGTGAACAGATCACATGTCTATCTTCTACCTCATCCATCAGACAGCCAGAGGTTTTTGAAGCTTTCATTGACCTGAGGATAAGGAAAAACATTTAGCACAACCCTCCTCCCCCACCCACCTGTGTAAAATTTATCTGGAAAAATAGTTTGCAATTCACAGACCCATTGACCAGTTCTTCCAGTTAGCACAGTCTGTTTTGGGAATCCTTTTGGGGCTTTTCCTTATTATCCCCATGCACCTATTCTTCTGACGTTAGCATTTAGGCTTGGTTTTTTGCTCTCACAAATGTTGTGTTTGTCTTTCAGCACCATGTACAGCTCACTGTCCATCCTGATAACACTGCACAGTTATCCAGGAGGCCTGGTGCCAGATGTGGGGCCTCTTGATGTGACTCACAGGATGGATTTCTCCTTTGCACATAGCAAGGGGGAGTGCACAAGGGGACCTTGGTGGCCTCCTGAAGCCCTCAGGCATGTTCCACCATGTTCATGCCCCTCTATCCTTCGGGTGTTCCCCTGTCCGTGTAAACCTCTTCCTACCCCAAACATTGTAGGGCTTGTCCAGCAGCTGTGTAAGGTCAAGGGGCCCTGAACCTGCCTTATACTTTTCTTTAATTACTTTCTGTTGACTGTTAAGCTGCATTTGTTGATTTCACTAAGTCTTAATATTTTACAGTCTGTATACCTAAGAGTATATATATAACATATATCTTTTATACATCTTCATAAATGTGTGTATATATGACATGTAACTATATATAAATGGTTATATACCCCTGCATATTTGTGTGCCAGAACTCTCTAGGTAGCAATTTCGAATAGTCCTGATTCTCATTGGTGTCTCCTGCTTGGCCTAGATCAATCCGTAGACGCTATCTGTATACTTCAGTGTGGTGATTAACATCCTGGGTGGAGAACCTGGCCATCCCAGAAACTCCTTCAGGTGGTTCCAGCTGCAAAATTGACAAAACTGTACATAACTAAGACACCTGCAAACAGCCAGTATAAAGTCTCCGTGCAGATGAAGAATTGGTCATAGTTAAGATAGTCTTGTGAGATATTTTGTATGTTGTATCAGGGTGATGGACCTTCTACGCACTGGAAAGGTCACAGAGGAGCACATGAGAATGACAGAATGAGAATTCATCTTAACAATCTTCATTATTAGCAACAAAATGGTGAACATTATTCTGCTTTAAGAGTTTGTTTAACGAATGGCTTAAAAATTCTTTTTCCTGGTCTAGTCTGCAGTGTCTTAGGTGTGTGTCTGCTGCTATAAATTGTTTTAAAAACCCTGGCTATTTCAAAGTCTATTTTGACTTTTAGACCAATGCTGCAGGCATTTTTGGGTACTATGACTATGAAAGTTAAGAGGTACTTAATACTGGTGCTGGCTGGCAAGCTAGGTTGCTAGTTGGCTTCTGTTCAGATTGGCGATTCACCTGTTAGCAGCTTCACAAGCACAGATTTTTAACCCCTTAAAGCTTCCATAGGGCTGTAGTAAGTGTCTTTTAACAAAAGAGATGATGTAGTCATGTCTACTGATATACTGTTATTAAACGCATGTAAGAAATGAAATTCTGGACAATCAATTTAACTCACGTACAGAGAAATGTTATTAGATGTGTATGAGAGGTATTGGTAGCTGGTCAGACTTCTCCAGCCTTTTTTCTTCTTTCCTCAAATTCTGCTGCCCCTTCTATGCCTGTTTTCCTTCCTTTGAATCCTGCAGGCTCAGACAGGTCATGGCTGTATTGGGTTTGTGTGGCAAGGTTTTGGTTGCAGCAGGGCTAAAGGGGTGGCTTCTGTGAGAAGCTGCCAGAAGCTTCCCCTATGTCCAATAGAGCCAATGCCAGCCAGCTCCAAGACTGACCCGCTGCTGGCCAAGGCTGAGCCCATCAGCGACGGTGGTAGTGCCCCTGGGGTAACAGATTTAAGAACGGGAAACAAACAAACAAAAAAAACCCAGGAACACAAACTGCAGCTAGGGTGAGGAGTGAGCATATGTGAGAGGAAGGACTCTGCAGACACCCAGGTCAGTGCAGGAGGAGGGCAGGAGGTGCTCCAGGCACCGGAGCAGAGATTCCCCTGCAGCCCTGGTGCAGCCCATGGGGAGGCAGCTGTGCCCCTGCACCCATGGAGGCCCCCGGGGGAGCAGAGATCCACTGCAGCCCGGGGAGGAGCCCACACCGGAGCAGGGGGATGTGCCCCAAGGAGGCTGTGACCCTGTGGGAAGCCCACGCTGGAGCAGGCTCCTGGCAGGACCTGGACCGGTGGAGAGAGGAGTCCATACTGGAGCAGTCTGCTCCTGAAGGGCTGCACCCCGTAGAAGGGAACCACACTGGAGCAGTTCATGAAGAACTGTAGCCTGTGGGAAGGACCCATGTTGGAGAAGTTCATGGAGGACTGTCTCCCATGCGTGGTACCCCACGCTGGAGCAGGGGAAGACTGTGAGGAGTCCTCCCCTGAGGAGGAAGGAGCGGCAGAGACAACGTGTGATGAACTGACCCCAACCCCCATTCTGTCACCCAGCACCGCTCGAGGGGAAGAGGTGGAGAAAATTGGGAGTGAAGTTGAACCCGGGAGGAAGGGAGGGGTGGCAGGAAGGTGGTTTAAGATTTGGTTTTATTTCTCATTCCCCTACACATGTTCTCATTCCTCACTCCTACTCAGTTTTGACTGGTAATAAATTAAACTTATTTTCCCCAAGTCGAGTCTGTTTTGCCCATGACCGTAATTGCTGAGTGATCTCCCTGTCCTTATCTAGACTCACGAGCTTTTTCATTGTATTTTCTCTCCCCTGACCAGTTGAGAAGGGGAGTGATAGAGTGGCTTTGGTGGGCACTTGGCATCCAGCCAGGGTCAAACCACCACAATGGCACACATCTGTTTTGTAAGGAGTTATCCTGGTTTAAATCCCTTGTGAAACTACACCCTAATTTGGTACATTTGGTTTTGGTTTTATTTGATTTGGAAGTGAAGGAGGGAAATTCAGTTAAGGTTGATTCCATTCCATTCATAGTAACCACATAGCAATTTCATATGCTTAAGCAATCCATTTTAAAGTAAAACCTTTAATTCAGACTAATTTTATTGAAAGTCTCTGTGTAGGCAAGCTTAAAAACTCACTTGAGTAACTATTAAGAAAATTAGGGAAATCTGGAATAATAGACACACAGGCAAAATTACATCCTTGAAGTCCACTTCATCACAGTAAAATAGAAGACAAGAAGAAAATTGCATATGTACATATACATATATAAACAGGACTGCTCTTTACCATGATGCAATGCAGTAGTAGATCACAACAGAACATACCAGAACTCTCTTTATTCAAAACCACTATGAAACAGCAAAACATCACGAATAATTAGAATGCTTTTACTTGACCAGGAAGACATGCTGACAAAATGAAGATTGCAGTTTAAAAAAAAATGCCATGGAGATTGCTTTGATATTGTTGTAATTGAGCTAGTCAGGATCTGAATCAATCACGCCAAGAAACTGAGTCATGAACATCTCAATGGAATGTCCTGTGCACTTTGTAATGATTCTTAGCTAAGGTCAAGAACTGTTTTGGGGGGCTCTTGTGTGTGTTTTCATTTGCAAATTGCTGCTTATCTAACATTTAAAAAAATTAACAGGACACTTCATTAGGAACTAAAGTTACTTATCTGTAGATGAAATTGAGCAAGAAGGCATGCATATAGTAGAGTAGCGCAGTTACTTCATTAGGATGTGAAAGACTCAAATTCATTTTCTCACTCTGCCTAGTGCTGAGCAGTGATTTGTACGTTAGTTCTGCCACCTGAACCTTTTCCAAAGTAATCTTTTATATAAAAGGAATGACTTCATTGATATAGTCTGTTGGATTTCTGTTTTCTTTCGCCTTGTGGTAAGCAAGAGGGAGACTCCAGCTTTAATTCCTCATCCTTTGCATTTGAATCAAACAGGTACCTTTTGGGGTTTGTTTGGTACGGACTTTGCACCTGTCTTCACAACTTTTTTCTATGACAGACTTTGAAAGATGTGACTTTTCGCCTGATTTGGAAGAAAAAGCTTTCAGACACTATATATTTTGAAGGCGTTTCCTGCCCATCTGTAACCTATAAATTCCGAGAGCTATCCCTAAAATAATGTATGATATAGAAAAGATGAAAAGTTTTTATTTATCCCAGATGAGTAAGTTTTCTTGCTTTATTTATTACCCCCTTTCTAGAGGATGAGCTGTTACGCTTGTGTTTATTTAAATAACCATCTAGGAGACTTTAAAACTCTGAGATGAGGGATGTTCGTGTGAAGAATCTTCACATCCAGAGGTAATCCTTTGTAGAAGTATCATATCTTTAAACAGTAAGAGTAAATCCAGGCAGACCCAAATATGTGAGGAAAGCAGTTACAGGGAGTTAGCATGAGCTACAAAGTGGTTCTGTCAAAGAATAAGTAGCTAAAACAATGGATTAGCAAGCAGATGTCTATGATACTTTCGGGAGAGTAGGAAGGGTATGTGAGATTACAGATATTAAAGGGCTTTTCTATTAATGTGTTTGTCTTTGAGATATTTAATTCATTAATTAAAGATCAAATCAAATTAATTTTTATGTTTGTTAGCCCAGACTATGTTTTCCCTATAGAAAAGATCTGTGTGCAGACTTCATATTATCCATTATGACTAAATCCATCCTGCAAATATCCTAAATACACTGAAAGTTGAGTTTTCAGTGTGTCATGCCATTCACTCAAAGGTAGTCAGCAGTTCTGGCCTTAATCTCTCAAGCCTCCACTTTGCAGTACATTGCATGGTGTAGAGGAAAGGCCACTAATTCACACACGCACATGTATAACCTTTAAACTAAAGTGTTAATTGAATAAAATGACTGTGGGGAGCTAGTGTGCACTGAATTGATCCCTCATTGAATTAATTCTACTTCATAAATAAAATTTAGTCTTAAAGGGGGATAAAAATGACAAGGGGAGTAAACCCAGATAACACCTTCAATTTAAACTCTCCTAATACCTAGCTGTTGTGTAAAAGTCAATTAGTCATCATCAGACATATTTTCTCAAAATATTCCCTTTGGAAAATATATTTAAAGGATAATTGTGATTGGCATGTTGTATCAAGAGATGGATGTTATTTTTCAAAAACAGTACTTGCAAGTGCTATGGGAAAGAGCCTGATGGATACCATAGGTCAACATTTTATAATTAATTTCATACAAAAGTGGAGTTTAGAGAAAAGATCTTTACTCACAATATTTCAGAAAAAGGGGGGAGTTCTCCATTTTTTCTATTAATTTTTTTCTCCCATCCATTTCTATTTTTAAATGTTATTTTATTGTTCAGGATAAACATGTTGAAGACTGCACACATGCCCAGTACAATAAATAAATAAAAACTGAACCAAAGTAAGCTTTGCCCCAGATACACTAGAAAGTAGAAATTTAATATAATTGCCATTTGAATAAAGATCATTTTCAATTTAACCTTTTATCTCTGCAGCTCAGAATTAAACTCAGTGTCATCCATACATTCTCAGTCCATAATGTTTTGATGCACAAACATCCAGGTCTCTCCCTTCTACAGTTTGAGATAAGATCCAGCTGCTTAGGTGTCTTCATCTTAGATGGTCCCTGTCTTAAAAATTAGGTTCCTGTTGGCAGGAACTGGCATTCAACATAATTACACTAGAACATAGATTATATATGAACTATCAGGCATCTTACAAGTGGCCTTGTAACTCAATTTTCCTATGCAATTCAGTGGGTTCCTTCCTTCTCCAGACCCTCATGGCCAGACAGTGGGCATGGATCTCAGTTGTAATTTGCTGACAAGATGCCACAGGTATTTCCAAAGTTGTGAGAAGCAGTAGCATGAGTCAACAACTGAGCGATCCATGCTAGGCTTATTGAAAGGTGACTTTCTAGTAGCAGAATGTCGTCAAAGGCCTTCTGCCTCATCTGATGCCTGTGGGCTCTGTCCTTGCAGCCAGACATACAGAATGCCCTGTGTAGTGTGGCGATGTCAGAGTCCACTTAAGTATTCGGCAAAAGAGGCTTATAGTCTCCAAAGACTGCCCTGAAATACTTCACACTGAACAGGAAAACACCTGGCTCTATTCAAAGCAGTGAACTGACTGTTCTCAGCTATCTGGTCTTGTTTGTCTTAGTCAAGGTTATTATACAGCTTCATCTTTGTAAAACTTGGTGGATCCTTGTGAACAGGCTCCAAGCTTTTTACACAAACCCCAAAATGAACTTCTCCCAGCTCTTTTGTATAGTCACCTTATGATTGAGCACTTACTGAGAATGTGTGGGACTTAAGTTTGATTACTTTCTCTGCCTGCCTCAAAAACATATGTATTTTCTTGACAGTGAACTAAAGATCGGGTTAGGTCCTGCTCCTCTCTAGAGAACAGAAGGAAGATGCCCTTTAATCACTTTACCAAGGGAAGGACACTGTAGAAAAATGTCATGAGATCAGAAGGACACAATTTATAAGGGAGCATCAAAGAACCACAATGATCAGAGCACTTTTCCCCTTTCTCATTCAGAAGAAGGGAAACATGATTTTGACATTGCTTACCAGATCTTTTCCAGTTGTAATGGGAACATAGATAGTTAGATCAGATGTAGACAGTGGCACTTCATTTCATCCTACTGATTCCTACTTTTTTGGATTTGCTGTCACCCAGTTTCACCTGGAGACAACGTGGTTTCCCTCTTTCCATGTAATGAATTCTGCAACTTGCTTTCTGATTAGGGTATTCTTTAGAGGAACAAGAATTACAGGTCTGACTCTTTTTAATTAAAAGAAGGTGCTCAACATTCTCTCATATTCTGGGTTTGATGAACCACCCTAAAGTTACAGAGGGGCTGAATGACACCAACAGTGCCAGCAGCAGCATCTGTTCATTTTGATGGACGTTTGATGGAACAAGTGCTGCTGGAGTGCAGTAGACGGTGCCCAGGTATCCCTTCTGAACTGGCACTCCGAATTTAGGGATCTCAACCCCTTATCTCTGGCTCAATTTCTGATCTGGCTGAGCATGCGCATTAGCTTAGCTGCTTGCAGAACTATGTGATCTAAATTCACACAGCTCTTTTTCCTTTTTATCTCCATATTAGTTGTAGGTCATACAGATGATATTTTTGTGTAATTTCAGCCAGTCTTTTGACTTAAATAAGCAATGACTTCAACTTTACCTCTGTTTTTTCAAGTTCCTGGAATAAGGGAAATATTTATGAGTTGGGCCAAATACTGACCTCACTTATTTGGACATAAAACTAGACCAAATCCATTGACCAACTTTTGACCAGTATAAACAGAGCTGAATGCTAGCTGATATGAACAAAAAATAAAATATCATAGTTTACAAAACAAAATAGAGATCTTCATATGGTGATAAGTACACTCAATACATACCTTATAAATATCCTATAAATCTGGTTTGACAGAAAGAAAGGCCCAGAAATGGTGCACACAGAGACACAGAAATTCAAAGGAATTAAGAGAATGAAGAGAGGGTGGATATAAGTGAATAATTCTCAGCAAAACACTTATTTATCTAATTTAGAATTTCCCTTTGTTAATGAGCTCTTTATGAGAAGACCCTAACATCATCTGATATATTTGTGTCAAATAAAATAAAATTTAAAAAAAAATCAATAAACTTTTCTCTTATTTAAAAACTGATGAAATGTTTTGTGCGAATATTCATACACTGTGATTTGGTTTTAGCTGGTGAGATGCAAAGCTGACAGCTATAGCACTGGATGCAGACAGAGGAAGAAAAAGGTAAAGACAACAGCAGTACATGAAAGACAATCAGTGGGCAGAAATAGTGGGAAGAAGTGGAAATAAAGACTTCTTAACCTTTCTGTGAATCTTCCCTTGCTTTTAATATCTGTATATTCTTACTGGATTTCAGGGAAAATTGAACAACAGAACAAAGACTGAATTTGATGCAATTTATTGGGCAGTTTTGTGTTCCACTTTGATTCAGAGTGATTTATTATGTGGATTTAAATACCAAAGGCAACCTTTATGAACATCTAATCTTCCCCACATATTGCAGAAAATATCCAATATTGTATGAAATGTTCTTTTTGGTTATTATTGCCATTTTTTTCTGTACAGTTAAATGTAGGTATTGTCACAAAGTAAATTTGACAGAATTATAAATAGACATGAACAGCAAAAGCATTTCTAAATTGCCAAGGAGTTTTGTGATGACTTTTTTTTTCTTTTACTGAAATATAGAATCAAGAAATGCCCATTAAAATAAAGGACTGGAAAAAAATAAAGTGTAGCCATTACAATTTTTTTTCTCCCATAGAAAATCCTAATAATAACAATTGTGTTGTTCTGATCTGGGAATTTCTAATAAAACAAACAAAAAAAACTGAAAATGAGGAAAAGGAAGTATTTCACATTCTCAAATAACTGATGAGGCTCGTCACTTTTTTTTTTTTCTAATTGAGTATTGTCAAAAAAGTTTACTTTCCAAGAATTGCAGGTTTCTCATTTTATTATGAAGTTTCTGCACAGTTCTAGTCACAAATTATTTGACTATGTTCCTTTCTTCACTTGAGTAGATACTTCTAAGATCTTTTTCCTCCTATCTTATCCAAGTTGAAAAGGGAACAAAGATTAAATAAGGCATCATGATCCAATTGTCAGGATCATTCTCCTAAAGGAGGCAAAAGAATGGCTGTAGTATATGCAAGTATAGCCTGAACACTTGGAAAGGTGCCTCCACTTGTTTAACAGGCCAAAGGAGAGACAGAGGTTGCCTCCATTCTGTGTGCAAGGAGAAGGAGGACACGTGTTTCCAGCTCACCCATATGTCAAAAAGTATGGGGAAATGCTTGGTTATCATAATACTGTAGTTTATCCTAGGATACAATTCAGAAATCAAGTTGTTTCAACTTTTTTTTTTTTTTTTAGTTCTCATTTGAGTTTGACTCATTAATTTAATTTCCATGCGCATTCTTTTCATTTTAGAATTTTGTTTTAAATGTAACAAGCACTGTGTAGCATAAAACATCAGGACCCAAATTTCTCAACTTGTGCCTCCTCTGTGAGCTATGGGATTGCATGCAATTAGGAAACAGAATTGAAATACCTTCACTAGCACAGTATTGGTGTTTTAAAATCCATTTTTGTCATCAGCAGTTTTTATTTATCATGTTGGACTGCAGCCCAGATACTCAAAGGTCTTTGATTATGCAACACCCATGGATTTCACAGCAAATAGTTGCTTTCAATAACACTGAAATCCCTTTTGAAAAATATGGGCTTCATTTCTGCCAGAGCCAGGTCTCTGTAGGACA
Source organism: Pelecanus crispus (assembly GCF_030463565.1). Classification (NCBI taxonomy): domain Eukaryota; kingdom Metazoa; phylum Chordata; class Aves; order Pelecaniformes; family Pelecanidae; genus Pelecanus; species Pelecanus crispus. The sequence continues at coordinate 168,911,083 of NC_134644.1, read as the reverse complement.
GCAAGAATCCCAAAGCTCAACAAGCTTTGCATCAGTTCTGCAGGGTTTTGTTGTTTCAGAGCAATAACCTTTAGCTTTATCACAGCTCCTTTAGGAAGTGCTTTCCAGACATACACTCTCCTGGGTGCCAATTGGCTTACACTCTTCATTATTCTGCTGTAAAAATCCATTCTTAAAGAGTCTTATTTTGACACAAGCTTATAGAGTTTCACTTGGCTGAAGCCACTTCCTTTTTCTTTTCTTCATATGGAGTGTGGTAGAATTGAGTGGCACAGCTAACCTTAGTATTAATGGCCAGACCTTCAGCCAGTGTAATTCCAGTGATATCAATGAAGCTAAACTAACTGGCACCATCTGGTAACCTGGCCTGTTGTATCTTAGAAATGTAAGCTGTTTACCACATTTTGATGTCTTTCTCTCCTTCAAGACATGAGTGACTTAACAACATGTGAAACACCTGTAGACTTGTCACCATCCTCCACTCTTTCTGCATTATATATTGGCAGCTCTGACCTTAACTTTACCTCAACAAGTGGGACGTGCAAGGGAAGACATTTCAGTGACTACTACACTTGTGCTTCTCAATCAAGGGATGATGAGACTTAGATTTACTGGAAAGTTGGAACTAATCCCTCTGTTACCACAGTTTCTATCACCCAAAAGATTTTGGAACTTAAGGTTTATGATGATTAACTTTCAGAGAATGGTGCTGGGCCTTGGCAAAAATTTCCTGTTATGATTAAAAACGTTATGATTTTTCAGAAAGATTGAAAGAAAGCAGAAGTGGAGACTCTATGGGAAGCTATTGATCCCATCACTAATTTGGTCTACAGATCAATCAAATCTATTTCTGGAGATCAGTGATCCTGAAGAACATGATTAGAAAAAAAATAAGGTTAAGATTTTCAAGGCTCGCAAAGGAATTACTATTAACAATGGAAATCAGACATCAAAAATTCCCAAGATGCTCTGGGTTACCTCTGTAAATGTCAATTCCTTTTAAATATATTTTATCTCCATTCACATTTCTCCAGTGGGGCATGTTGCATATCGGTGAGTGTTTCTGGTTATGATGAATAAAGCAGAAAACTTTGCTTACACTGCAGTTTCAAAGGAAGAAAGGATCATAGGACAGGAAAAGACCTCTTAGGTCAATGAGATTATTCCCCTGCCATCAGAGGCATATGCATCCAAATCATGCACCCCCACTAACAGCATAATATTCTTATTTAAACTTAAAAAAATCCTGCTATCTAGCTATAAGTTTCCAAAAATATAGTCTAAGCCAGAACAGGCTGAAATACCCTCTAAACACTCTTGTTTTCCTCATTGACTGGTTAATTTAAATAGAGATTGAAATGACTGGAGGTACCTAGAGGATTAGCATAGACTAATTACCTAATTTTTAGATGGTCAGACTTACTGGTCATGAAAATGATATCATAAGGTTTTTTTATGGAAACTATTAATAGAAAGCTAGTTCAGAAGTTCATTCCTTAGATGGCTTGAAATCCTTCTTACAGTTTATAACTTGTTTTTTGTGGTTGGTTTTTTTTTTTTTTTACTTTTAGTTTTTAAAAAATATTTGTCAACACTCCAGACCATCAAGATGCTCCCAGATTTTCATCCTGGATCCCTTCATAAAAATGGCTTTAAGGTCTTCCACATCCTTCACCTGGCATACTGGCATCCAGCATTTGTTGCAATTGAGGCATCATAGCTTCATCAGAACCATTTTGTCACATTATAGTTTTGCATTTTATCAGCAATGAAGCTGCCCGTTAAACAAATTGGTCCATATTTAAGAAAATATTTGCAAATGTATAGAGTTACTAAAGGAAGGACTGGCAAGACAGTGGTGATGGAATGGAGAAGATAGCTTATGGATACTGCAATGACCTGCACCCAGTGTCTTCGTATCAGTAGATAAAATCATGGCCCACATGGCTCACTTAGCAATATATTCCATCCCAGTTTGAGAAAGCAAAAGGCAAAGTCAGAACCACCACCTCCTCCTCTGTTGGCAAGATGAATATCCTTCTGCTTGTTCTTCATTGTCCTGGTTTTGGCTGGGATAGAGTTAATTTTCTTCCTAGCAGCAGGCATAGTGCTGTGTTTTGGATTTAGTAGGAGAAGAATGTTGATAACACGCTGATGTTTTTAGTTGTTGCTGAGTACTGCTTATGCTAGTCAAGGACTTTTTCAGCTTCCCATGCTCTGCCAGGCGCACAAGAAACTGGGAGGGGGCACAGCCAGAATAGTTGATCCAAACTGACCAAAGGGCTATTCCATACCATATGACGTCATGCTCAGTATATAAACTGGGGGGGGTTGGCCGGGGAGCAGCGATCGCTGCTCGGGAACTGTCTGGGTATCGGTCGGCAGGTGGTGAGCAATTGCATTGTGCATCACTTGCTTCGTGTATCATTATTATTATTATCATTATTATACTGTTACTATTAGCATTACTATTTTACTTTATTTCAATGATTAAACTGTTCTTATCTCAACCCAGGAGTGTTTCTCACTCTTACTCCTCCGATTCTCTCCCCCATCCCATTGGGGTAGGGGGAGTGAGCGAGCGGCTGCGTGGTGCTTAGTTGCTGGCTGGGGCTAAACCACGACATTCATGCAACCACAGTCACCTGCCTAACCAGAGATTCAGAAGCACATGATAATGTTCACGCCCAGCCTTAAGCTCAGCATTATGTGCATAGTTATATCTGCTGTATTCTGAAGCAGAAATTCTCCATTTTCCCGTAAGTGTCATTGATCAATCATTAAGATGGATGAGGAGATAATTTTTCAGGTGAGTTTGTTACTCTCTTGTTACAGTATAGATAGCAGAAGGTGGTTTGCAATGAGAGGAGACTTATGATGTGAAGATGTCTTTCTCTTTAAGGAACTTGCACTGAAACCTACACCTTAAAACCAGTTGATGAGAAGGCAGCATGTGAGGTATACTCAGACACCATTTTGCCTCATCACTCTTTCTTTTGATGTTTATTAACTTGCTTGTTACATTAAAGACTCCTTGTTGTTCTTGGCTGTAAATCAAAGTTCTCCTTAATCACCACCTAAGAACACCCCAGAGAGTTTCCCTGATGTGTGATGACAAGCAGCAGTTTATCCAAAGCTGCAGATCACCCTCATGTACATCATGGTACCTGAGAGATTTACAGGTAAGGAGCATACGAAGTAAAACTTAAAAGCTATCAATAAGAACTGGTGGTGAATCAAAATCATTTTGAAATCAGCAGAGTTTTGTAGTAAGTTCAGCTAGTCTTTGATCAGCTTCCTAAAAACAAAACAAGATGATGTATTAATGTCTGAAAATTGTTTTGACATTTCCTGGCTAATCGTAAGGAATAGATTCATTGTAATGTTATTGAAGGTAAATGCTTTCAGTGATCATCAGTATGGCCTATATGTTTTTTTTTACAAGGAATTATTACTGACTAGTTGTCCTTAGGTAAAATAAGACCTGGATTCCTTTCTTGGCTCTGTCCCTGGCTTCCTGGACAAATCCTTTAATCATTCTGTGCCTCAACATCCCAATTCATGAAATGGGATAATTGATGGTGACTACTTTGAGATACATTTATTAAAAGCACTATGAAGAAGCTAGTCCATACTGTTAAATTATGGGGAAATCTGCTTAAAAAAAAATCACAATAGATAGCTTTAAACATCCTACATACATAATTTATTTCATTCTGTAGCAAGAAGACAAAGCAAGGAGGCAGTTATTACTTAGTGAGGATGAAATTACTCAACTGAATCAAGAGCTAAATTCTCCTTGATGACAACTGGTTGATGAGCCTTCCAGTTCTCTGGCAAACATAAACAGTATTTTCCTGGATTGTATCTGCCTTCTGAAAAACAGGGAATGGAATAGCCCAGAGTAGTTGGTGACACTGGCTAATGAGTGGCAAATATCATGATAGTGTGTGTGTATGCCTATGAATTCAACACTCTGAAACCATGTTTCAGAATATTGGCTGACAAGAAGTGCCAAACAAATAAACTTTCTCTGCATTTGGTGCAAAATCTTCTTTCCAGTCCAAAATCTCCAGGTCATGGTCGAATTTCCAAAGTGAAATTTGCAAGCTACAAGATAATCACATGTGCTAAGAAAACCATTACTGCTCCAACCACGACATCCTATCTTAGTGTAATGGCTACCTTGCTTCTACTCTATTAACATTATTTAACGGCCAAACAGCATGTGCAAATGTTTTATCATCATGATTTAAAATGGCATTTTTACTGAAATCCTGTAATGACAGATGAGCTACATGGAGTTTGGTTTATGTTTAGTCATTTAAATAGAGAACCATATACCTGGATAACTATTAACAAGCTTTTAGTTGGCTCCTTCTCACTGACTTTCTTGTTGATGGTGATGAAAAGAAACTATACACTTTGTCCTTTATAGAAAGGAGGAACTATCTGATCATGACACTGGTTCAAGAAAACTGACTTCCATTCTCAGTTCAGCAGCGTACTTGTGTGAGCCATTTAAATTGCTCTTTGCCTAAAATTTCTGTCATAGAAAATAAGGACATTCCCAGACAACTAATGGTTGGTGTAACCCCACATTGCTTGAGATTCATTAAAAACCTCATCACCAGTGGATATAGAACATCAAAGTCCTCTGTGTCAGCTTGTTCTCTGTTTCAGTATTGCATGGCTGAAGGGCAATAAATACAAGTATATATGAGGTAGAACCAGCCTCTGAACACAAGATCCCTGTTTTCAGAGGTGAATCCTGTGAATCATCTGAGATCCGCATAGCTCCTAAGCAAACAAAGCCTGTGTTTATTTAGAACTCGGTCCAAGTTTACCACAGGGATTTTGAATATTGGATAAACTTCAGGTTTGTAACAAAAGGAAAGATCAGTATCTGTCATACGCCACATAACTTCTATCTATGGATTAGCAGGAATAGCTTACTATATTGGAGAACTAAGAATAACGCAAAATGCATAATCAGTGCCCAAATATCTTCAAAGCCAAGTTCTCAGGCAGTTTTCAAGCAGATTCAGATTTTGCTTACAGTTAACCCCACATATATTCATACATGGACCTACATTTGTTTTCCTAATTGAGAACTACAAATACCTCAGTATGGGCAGGTGTGTTTCTGTTCCCCCAAACCTGGAAACCATGATTCTCTGTTTGGTTTTTTCCAGTCTGTCCTAGTTATTTTATATGCCTATTTTTGTAATATTTAAGTGGGAAAAAAATATCCATGCTCAAAGCTTTCTAAGCCTGTGGAAAAATGCCACTAATGATTCAATCTCTGTGGCTTAAGCTTATCTGGTGTTCCAGTGTGTAAATCTCCTATCTTCATTGTGTTGTGCAGTGCTTTAGCCATGCAAATCCCTCCATCATCCCCCTCTCACAGCTAAGTGGTTGCTGCATCCAAAGCCAATAGAAATATGAACAATTGCAGTGTGCTTAGGTCTGTCACGTCACCCAAAGTACCCCTTTCAGGACCATTTTCTAAATCATTTCAGCAAAGCTCTGTGGACACCTTGCTTACAAAATGTTACCTCATTCCGTTGTTTTAGGGAACTTTGCTTGTTCTATGCAGATGCAAGGGTATTATTAAGGAAGTGTAAGTCATGCTTTTGAGGGGGATGAGCTGATTTCCTGAGATGTGCATGGGTTTGCATAGATAAGTACAGAGAAGATTCCAGTAGAGCGCTTGTGGAATCAAAGTGCTCTTATTTTCCATATCTCTTGCTTTCCTGGACGGCTCAGGGACGACCAAATGAAAAGTCATATTGACAATTGTACATGTCGTTCACCTCCCAGCTGGCTAGTTGAAAGTCCTTGTGTCCCATCTGGGTCCTTCAGTCACTGGCTTTGCATATGCCATTGTACATGGTTATAGTAGTACCACCTTAAACAGTTGTCTATTATGTGTTGAATGTCCATCAGTATTGCAACAAATTCTGCCTCCTGGGCTTATGGTTATATCTAGCCCAATGGATTATTTTATTGTTATTATTTTTTCTTCATTTTAGTTTGTAAATATTTTGAAGAAGAAATTACCTCCTTTTTCCATGGTCTGAAGAATGTGTCCCCTACATCCATGCCAGTGGCAAAATGGATAAAATGTTGTATGTCACATGTGGGTTCAGCTCTAATTCTAAAGTCATGCTAAAAATGCTTCTGTTCTGCTTAATTAACTGATAGTCTGGTGGAACTAGAAGCATTATGTTGAGCTAGCCATATTGTCTCCTAGTGTGCCATTAGCTAATGATGCCAGTCTTAATTACAGCAGCCTGATAAGGTGCCTACTCTCAGGACAAACATTAGATCATCACAGCACTGCAAAAATGTTTATTTCCAGTGAATTAAGAATAAGTGTTCCCTAAAATGAATCGTTCTTTCTAGATAGTATATCTATAGAATATTAACTGCACTTTTGCTATTTGAACGCACAGGTTATATCTACATGAATAAATTAAATAGATTCAAATCATACACTGGCACTGAAATCTGTCATCACAGAAATCCTAATTTCATGTTGTTAAACTTTTAGACTTCAAAACACAGTGCCCACACACAAGCTGCCTACTGGGAATAGTACCTGGCCTGTACTACCTCCCGGAACTGTATCCTGAGAATGCAATTTGGCCGTGGTCAAACTGCACCAGGCATCGCGATGGCCACATAAAGGAAGGCACCCTGATACTCTTTCACTGATTAGCCGTACGAGTATACGTATAGGAGGAGTTTTCGTGTGAAAGCACAATTACCAACTCTAGGCAGTAAATGTCTTGCTGTATTTTAAAGCTTGTAAAACAGACATGTATAAATTATTGACAAACACTAGCTTCACTATGTCACTGAAAATTGAAGAAAACTTGGTGAAAGCCAGCTATGTACAGCCATTAGAAGAGAGGATTTACTTAAACAAGAATTATCACATTCGCTATAGTAGATGTGTTGATGATAGCAATGGTATGTTTTTACTCTTGTTATGTTGTTTGAGGTGATGTGCGTTACTGTATCATGCCAATGTTTTTCATTCTGTATACTGGAGAGACAAATGCAGTTCCTATTCCAAACATTTCACTAATGCTAAGATTTTAAAAGGAACTACAAGAAAGCTATTGCCCATTTCTCACTGACAATGGGGTTTGCAGATTCTGCAGCTCTTTCTTACACTGCCTGAGAGTTTTTCCCTCATAAAGGCAAGTAAATTTGTGGTCCACTTTATTTACGTCAAAAGAGGTCTGAGCTCTCAAGGAAAACAGAACAAAAGAAATTTATCTCAATAAAAACAAGTTTGATGGTTACACTTCTGGTAGCACTTTAATACAATTAATTCACTATGGAAACAGTGCTTTATATAAACTGGCTCTGGACACCAGTACCAGTGCTGGTAAAATTAGTGCATCAAACAGTGCCAAGGAGTGTTTCGAGAAAGGAAATATAATTGTTCATCCTGTTAAAATGCATCCTGTGACAGTGTTGAACTGTGCCAGCTAGCAGTCTCCCCAAAACTGTTGGGCATGGTTTGGGAGTTAAGATGGGCCAGGAATCATTCCCTGAATACAATTTGCATGTGGCCATGTGGTTTTGGAGACTAAGATAATTTACAGCATTAGTAGAAGACATTGCGTGCCAACTGGCCTCAGAACCAGAGAACAGTTCTGGCAGATCTAGCCGGTGTGGACAAGAAGAGCCGTACAGCCACTTCTAATCATGTGACCCAATGCCAGCATCACTCTGTGATGCAATTAGCAGTGTTGGAAAGAGGGGAAGAGCTACCGCTTTTCTCATTGCCCTCTTTGCTGGTGAAACTGGGTTTGAATTTGATGAAGCACTGCTGGTGCCTCACCTGCATACTTGACCATATCTTCTACAATATTTCCTGCTCTTTGTTCTGAGCAAATTGTTTGGAATTCTCTTCCTCTTCATTCTCCTTTATTTTCTTTGAGATGCGAGCCAATATGGGGGCAGTAAATAAGGATAAAAAGCCATGGTATGGAGAGGAAACATTCTGCAAAATTAAGGTCAAGTAAGGTAAATCCCAAGAAGCACCACATATTTATGTCAGTGCGGCAATGATAACTACCGGCTGCATATCTGCCCAGGAAGCATATTCCTCCTTATCCCATATCTAGTGGGCATTTTCTGTATATCTGTCATGTCTTGAAATTTCACTTTCCTTTCTAAGTGTAATCCACTTTTTATGGTCCTTCTGGAGCTACCGAGTAGTACTTCAACTTAACTGGAAGAGAAGGAACCTTGCCAGAACTAATTAATCACCCCAGTAGAAGTTGTTTTCAGAATATGACACTGCCTTTGTTAATAGCATTTAGGAAAAGCTGTCTGGAATTACTGTCACCATGTTAATTTTTGACAAATTACCTGAGGATCTTGCTCATCCTACTCTGGCATCTGGATGTTATTGAGAAGGCAATGACTATCTCAAGTCTGGCTTTAACAACGTCAGATCCACCCACTGACACAAGGAGGGGCGTCTGTTAGTGACAGTAAAAGGAACACAGCTGAGAGAGGAAGCATTGTCAATACTAGCAACAACATTGATGCAGTAGGCAACATGGATACTTAACAGTCACATGTTATAATTCTGACTGGCACACCTGGACTAGTCCAGCTGACATGCTTACTCCATCAATTTTGTGACAGTGCTTTACATTCAGTATATGAATACATTCAGAATATGAATATTACAAATGTAAATGTTATCTTCATTACAATAAACATTCCAATTTCATATCAGAGCTTTTCTATTAGTATATTTATTCAAATACCCAGTCCATTACGTAACTTCAAAGTATAAAATGTATGTTTTGCTAGTGTATGATCTTGGGTGAGATGAAATGTACAACTTTTCCATTAACTCTTAAACAGAGGATCTGATTCCATGCAATTATTTGGTTATGTTCATAGAAGGAGACTATTGTTGCAAATTTTAAATAAATAATATTTAACAGATGAAGAGATATGTGGGAAAAAAACCCAAATACTCCAAAATATACAGTGTTTAAGTGCAAAGACAACATAGACAACATGGGGTGGGGAAACATACTATCTAAGTTAAAGGGTAAGAAGAAATTCTCAATCTTTTATTGAAAACACCTGTCATGAATGCAGGTTTGTGAATCCTGCTGATTATGTTAATTTATTGTGAATGAGTGACTTTACACAGTTTGATTTAGTAGCAGCTTAGAATTTACTTGTAGCAAATCGCAGGATTTGATTGTAATATGTTAATAGCACTCAGTCATCAGTGATTAACAAAGTGATTAGACAAAACTGATCAAAACAGTGACTCAGCTACAGATTCAAAGATGGCAAGGTCCACTCTATTGCTACATGGAAGTGCATAAAGGAAAATTAAGTTACACTGAGTTGGAATGATTCACAAAGGGATTGTGTATGTAGGGGATAAGGAGGACCCTCCCGTTGAGTCATGAAGTTCAGAATAGACCCCCTTGCTTTCTAAACTCCTTTTCAGAGAGGAGTCTACGTGCGGCTAGGTCCAATCTTAGTCTCAGACTTGGTCAACGGTTTATAGGAATGCAGCAGTATAAGACTCAGTTTAAAATTAAGTCATACATCTACAGACTACTTAAACTGATTCACACATGCATACACACAAACATGAATACATATATAAAAATGGTATACCTGTTAAAAATTCCCCTCGAGTTCAGTGAAATACTCACATCTAATGTCTTGGCATTTCTCAATGGGAGAGGGTTGAGCCTGAAGGAGTGAAAGGTTTCAGCCCAGGCTCCACTGTTGGTCTTCAGCAATGGATTTCTGGTTGTAGCAAACTTTCAGAGTTTGCTAGCTCTGAGAGGCATCTCGCTCAGACGGAGATGCTGGTGCAGCCTGTGGCAGTCCAGGAGAACTCAAAGGGCCTCACTTAGGACTGCTTTTTGTAGGATCATGAGATGATTGGCTTTACTAATCAGTAAATTTCCATCCAAGCCACAATTTGGGTTGGTAGTTGCTGGAATTCCAGTAACGATGATACCGCTCTGTTTCAAGGCTGTCAGGGGTAGCTGTTTGTTCTCACTCCCCTTGTTAGCCATAATATGGAGATTGTAATAAGGACAGGACCACTCTCTGCTTTAACCATGTAAGAGTTTCTAGTACAATTAAGGGGCACTTAACTGACCAACTCACTACACAAAGGCCTCCTGGAATTCCTGAGGTGGTAAAGCAGTTGAAGACGAAGAAAAAGGGGCGGGTGGGGGGGGTGGGGGGGTGGGGGAAGGATGCACCACCACAACATCTAACTCTGATTGCTTATCTCTCAGATAAGTCTAGGAAGTTACATCACACAATCTCTGAAACTCATGAATTTACAGCTGAAAATTGGTTTGCTGTCTTGCCTCTGTTGATCCTAACATATAGATATTGCAGGACTTTACAGTTTGATAAATTATGTCTTGATTCAAAGAAGCCTTTAAAAGTATAAGGTAGTGCATTACCTGGAATTAGGGAAATAAAATGACCTTTTTATTTTCCTTCAGTGTTATTTAGTGTGAATATAATAGCTTGAATGACAGAAGTTGGACAACCCTTCATTTAAACAGAGGTAGACATACCTTCAAGCTCTGCCAGACACCCATGATCTATTCAACAAATTGCTTCCAATTTTGTTTTTCATGTTTCCTTCTTCTAATTGCCAGTCTAAATGTATTCTTATATACAATCACTATAAACAGAGCAATTACCAATTATACAGTCAATTAGTATCTACCATGTTTTGAAAAGGCCAGGCAGAACCATCACCTTGCATAATCAGTTATATTAAAACATTCCTCTTGATCAATTGTCCTCAAGATTCATTGAATAAATCTCATGAAGTGAAAGAAAGGAGCACAGGTGTCGTTGGTGCCAGCAACCACTACAGAAAGGCAAAAAAAAGAGACTGAAGGGAAAAGGTTGCTATCCTGCTATTCATTGTGGAGTGTTTCATAGCCTTGGTAGCATTACTGAATCTTGAAATGGAATTCTGTAGGGCAAATAAGCTTGTGGTACTCAGATTTTTATGAAGGGGAAGGTGTTTTGCTGTTGTTTTTGAGGTGTTTTTTTTTTAAACTCCAAATATTTTTTTTTAAAATCAAATCCTGTACTAAATTATCATAGAACCATAGACTCATAGAATCATTTAGGTTGGAAAAGACCTTTAAGATCATCCAGTCCAACCATTAACCTACACTACCAAGTCCACACTAAATCATTTAAGGGTAGACTAGACTAAACCATGTCCCAAAGTGCCACGTCTACACCACCTCTCTGGGCAGCCTGTTCCAATTCTTGACTACCCTTTCCATGAAGAAATTTTTCCTAATTTCCAACCTAAACTTCCCCCGGCGCAGCTTGAGACCATTTCCCCTCGTCCTATCACTAACTACTTGGGAGAAGAGACCAACACCCACCTCACTACAACCTCCTTTCAGGTAGTTGTAGAGCGCGATAAGGTCTCCCCTCAGCCTCCTCTTCTCCAGGCTAAACAATCCCAGTATGTCATCATTAATGTCACGTACAGTTCCACTTTAAGTACTGTGCTGTTCCCAATGTTGTCAGCTAAACCACCAAAGAGCAATATTATTTTAAATGTTCATCAAAGAGTGTAGCACCAATGGTATATTGTTATCCTACAGCCACAGAACTGTATTACTGCTGAATTTAAGGCAACTGAGTGAATGGGTAACATGGGACATGTTTGGGGGATCCATTTCAACCTTCTAGTGGCTCAAGGGTTCCTTTATTTTTCTCTCATTTTTACTAAAAAAATTAGGAAGAAGTTCCATGAATCCTCCTTGGTTACACTGATGCATGGCTCGTTTAAGCAGAGCCAAGCCTACCTTTTTTTTGTATTTGCATGTATATGGAGACTTAGTGCCAAAAACGCTGTGCAAATGTCCATGTGTATAAACATAAATATGTATGTACAGACACACATAAGTATACATATATCAAATATATCTTGGAGTTTAGCACCAAGAAGTTTTGTCTAGAGGAGTATGCACATGCACAAAGACTGCGTGCCCATACAGACTCGGCAATAAAAATACAATTAAAATTTTATGAATATTTTCATCTTAGGTATACTGAAGTGATAAAGCACAGAATTTGATCTGAGTCATAAACCCAGGAAAATAGCCTTTCCACTGCTGTGGAAAACTCCCTTTTGAAATCAGAAACACCAAGGTGCCCATTAAGAAAAGAATGAATGTCATTGCACAGAAGTAAATTGCTCTCCATGCTTCAGCATCCTTCTGTAATGGAGGAGCAGGTTATACCCTTTCTGTCAACCACCTTGTTAAGAAAGGAATTGTCTGTGTTTGTGAAAGAAATGCCTCCCTTCATCCGTCTTTGTTCCTGATCATGAAAGAGTCATTAGTACTTGAATCCAGGTAGACAGAATCATGCCATCTATTTCTCCTTACTAGAGCTTCTTGGAACCACCAATGAATTGAAAAATATTTTTTTAAAAATTAAATAGAGTATGTAAGTGTAAATAACACTTGCACTCTGAGAATCATCAGTGCTTTAGGTCTCCTCATTGCTCTTTCCTTCTGTTTTTCAGAGAATGTATTTTCTCACTCTTGCTACCAGTTGTGAGCAACAAACTAAGGACAAAGGACTTGCTCAGAAGATATATATTGTTTGTCATAGCTATTGACAAGCAAAGAAGGTTAAAAGTTAGATCTCACTGAATGTCTGGGTGAGATGACTCATGTGCACTAGGCACAGAGAACACAGAAGAATTAATTCCTCCTTGGTGGATTCCCCCTCCAGCTGCAGTCACCTCTGCCTTTCCACTGACATGCTTATTCTAGCTGAGTGAGATCCAGGCTGTTATCAAGGGCAAAGTCAGCTGTTTTCAAATAGGTCCCCTATGCTCTGAAGACAGGACTGAGGAAACCCCAAACCCTGGAGCCATTCCTAGAGACCAGGGAAATGGTCCTGAATAGCCAGTCTGCGTTGGATTTACATCGGTGTCCCAATCCACATGAACCATATTAACAATACCCAAAACATAGTTCTCTTGTTCGTCATGTATCACATCAGATTAATAGCTCCATTCAAAAAGTCTAAGATTTTTTATCTTTGCTGTCATCCTCACCTCCTCCCTTCTAATGCAGATCTGCATATCGTCCCAAGAGTTTGGAACACATATTAAAAGAAGTCAACCATCAAGGCATAGGTAAGAAGGCAAAGCAGCTTGCTTTCTATTGCAATGAATTAGGCACATTTGCATAGTTTTTTACTGTCTCATTTTAGAACTGATAACATCTTGCAGAGGAATGCCAGTTTCTCCTAATGAGCCAAATGGATGGCTAGTCACTGCTGGAAAATACCTGAAAATAGCATATAGGAATTTATTAACAACCTGTTGATGTCCCTGTTGATCAGGAAGCAGAGTTCAGAGAAGAGTGTCCAGATGGTAGAAAGGATAAAACAGGTTATTCAACCTGCTTGAAAGGCATGGAAAACATTACTTCCAAATGAAAGGCATTAGCTCACTTGGTCAAGATGACATTGGGAGAGTTTATTTGTTGTTTTCTTTTTCAGGTGATACATGTGAAGTGGTAAGCATCAGGTAATGAAGAAACTTGAACAAATTGCCTTCCTTTTCAGCACATGTGCTGGTGTCAGCCCCAGACAATAAAACAAGCAAGTTCTGATGAAGAAAGCAAAAGTGTTGATCCTAATTAGAACAGACAAAGGCATTTTTCATCCTGGATCCCTTGTTTAAAGGTTGACTTTTGGCAGGCATGTGATAGCTCAGTGCACTAAAGGCACTGGTTACCAGGGTGTCCATCACACGGGGGATGTGCAGCAAGTTCCAAACCAGACTTCATGCCTGGAACTGAAACACCTGCCAGAAGCAGATAGGTCATTCTCTTCAAATGATGACAGAATAATTGCCTCCCAGTGGAGGGCTAAAATCTGCTGGCAGACCTTTTGGGGATTTTGAAGCTATTGCTTATCTGCCTGATTATTGCTGAACTTAAGAACACCTCAACAGGTTACCCTGGAGTCTTCAGCATGACCCTAAACACAGAAAGTAAGGAATTTTGGAACTTGGATCAAAGACTAAAACTTAACACCAGGAGCCTAAAATGTAAATGACAAAATCCAAATGTCCAAACAAAGATTTTTCTAGGCATTTTCTAAGATTTTTTGAGACTCAAGCAGAGGATCTTCCTAAGAAATAATGCAACCCATACATGTGAAGCAACCCTTTTTAATTTATTTGTTCTTGGAGTGTCTAACATTAGCAACCACTGGCCATATGTCATTGGTTTTAAATTGGTATAAGGGACAAATGCAAAAGAAATTAAAATGAGAGAACATTAATGAAAAATTTAGTTGAACAGCTGCCCAGTGGCATTGGGATACCTCCAAATTAAATGTTCTTTCTCACACTTTGTTTGTTTAAGGTCAGGGGTATTCTAGTGGTTAGTCTAGATTAAATATTTTTTGTCATGTTGGCTACACTGGGGCACACAACAGTGACAGATTTTATGTCTGGAGTGGTTTCACAAGGGAACCTGGTGAGGCAGTTCTGTTGTGCAGATGAGTGCTATAAAAAGCTGCTCTTGCAAGTGTAAATGTGGTACTGGATCTTGTCTTCACAGTTTGGCATCAAATGGAAGATAATGCATTCTGATACCCAGGGTTAATATCTTAGCATTTTTTTAGGACAGTTTCTAAAGCGGAAAAGAAGGCCAGATACAGAATCAAAAGATAAATCATAAAATCATAGAATTGTTTGTGTTGCAGGGGACCTTTAAAGGTCATCTAGTCCAACCCCCAAATAAATGAAAAGGTAGTTTTCTTGTATTTTCCATATGAGAGCCTTGTACTGTAAACAGAGCATGGTTTTGATCTCACCAGGGAAGAGAGTAGTTTTACTGTTGTCTGATTGCTGTTTATGGGGCCAATCCCTCTCTACTACTCTGGTGTCTCATGTACATCTGCTCGTAATCACAGCCACATATTTATGATTTCCCTTTCTGTAAGTTTCAGGGAGTTGTCCTTTTCGTGTTGTTCCTTGAATGCAATGGTATAAAAAGGGAATACAGGTACAACCCTCTAAGAACAGTTTGAAATTCCGTCCCTAGAAAAGTTATGTCCTGACTCTGATACAGTAGGAAATGACTTTGCACTCTCTGGGATTGGGGAAGGATGGCTTCAAACATTTTAGTCTAGTCTACCCTTGATTTAGTCTAGTCTACCCTTGATTGGCTTAGAGTAGACTTGGTAGTGTAGGTTAATGGTTGGACTGGATGATCTTAAAGGTCTTTTCCAACCTAAACGATTCTATGATTCTATGATTCTATTCTATGATTTACTGCATCACTCCTCAGTGTGGGTCTGCAGTTGTTTCTGTGACAAAACAATCTGAGATCTAAGCAAGGTCAGATACTTCATTTGTACAGAATGTAGACCAGACCAATGTGTAATTGTACACATAAGCTGATAGTTCTTGTAATGTTCTCATCTTCATTTGCATTCCTAACTAGACTGTAAAGAAGACCATCTTCATTTTTGGGAGGTCATAGATACTTAAGGTTAAATTAATATCATGGTGTAACTGATCTTTTGGAGACAATGCTTAAACTCAATGGCAATGACTTCAAGGAGGAGAAAGAGCTTAGAGAGATGAAATTGTCCACTGGGAAACAAACAGATTAGGGGGATACATCCAAATAAGTCACAGAGAAGTTGCAAATTAAAATTTCTCTCTATCTTTCCTTTTCTCTGTATATATGTATGTGTAAAGCAATGTGAGTAAACGTAATCTCAGGCTGCTACATCATTACCTGATGTAAATTATTGCAGCTTCATTGATTTCTGTAAGACTGTACACATGGATTATAAAGGGGGACATTAGCTGGTGGTATATTTTCATAGAATATCTGTCATCAGTCCATCATACACTCCTACAGTAACTCTTCTGAACTAAATTGCTGGGTAATATACATTTCAAGATATCAGTAGAGAAATGTTTTGAAAAGTTCAGTCAGCACCTAGCAAAAAATTAGAACTGAATGTGAGAAATAATGTCAAATATTTTGCCAACCAGAACTTTACACAGTGAGTAAAATGACAATGTGTATCTAATATTTTGAAATATTCAGTTGCGCACAGCTTCATTTCCAGCTTTGTTCTGAACTATCCAGAGTAGAAAGAAGTGAATATGTTTTATGACTTCCATACAGAGTGCTGCTAGTATTCTTCTTTTATGGCTGCTTCATAGCAATATCAGCTCCTCTTTTTTAAGTAATATTTCAAAGTATTTCTGTTTAAGTGATAAGCTCATAGGCTGCTAGTTTATTCCCCAAGGTTTCCTTGTATGTGATTAATCAAGAACAGACAGAATCTTTATTAACCCCATTTGCTGGAAAAGGAAAATAAAATTCAAAAAAGCCAAACTTGTGTTACAGGACAAAATTAAGCGCACTTCATCTTGGATGGTAACACAGAACTCTTGGTATAAAGTGTCGCAAATATGCAGTGCAAGATTTCAAGTCCCAGCCGCATGGTGCATGACTCCAGCTCAAACAGAATTCAGAAGGAGCCATATGGTATCTTTCAAATGTAACATGCTGTTACCAAAATCTTTGTGGGACACTTTTAGCTAAAAAGCATTTTTGAACAGGTTTCCTCCATTGCCTGTTTGTTTATTTGGATCACAAGACGAAGAGGGAGGGAGATAAGGCAATACTCAGTTGCATTTTTATCCCTTTCTGAGTTCCTGCTCTCCCCTCCATTTCTGATAACTGTTTTCCAGGCTGACACTGCAACACTGCTGAAGCCTAAGGACTTCATTCCAAATCTGATCAGGAAAATGAATTTCTATCCTCAGAAAATATCAGTATTTGGAATGTTGGAATAAGAAATTACATTTTTTTGAGATCTTTTTTCTTTCTTCCCCCTCCCCCGAACTAAAGGACTTTAAGAAATTCTTTTTTGGAGAAGGGAAATGGCGGGGTTTGCAGCTTGTCAACTTCCTGCCGACTGAACACGCCTGTCAATTTCACCTCCTGACCTCTTGTCAATTTCATGCTCTGCGAGAAGGCGGAAAGTGGCTCCGATGAGAGTCGTCCGGGCAGGCAGCCGGAGCCACACGCTGGTCACCTGCTTTCTCTGCCTCTCCAGTTCTCAGCATCCCCACCTGTGTCAAGCCTACTTCCAGTTCCCTAATTCCTCATGTGAAGGGTCTTTGCCAATCTTGTTTTCTTTTTTCCTTTTTTTTTTTTTTTCACCAGGTAGATAATAGAAATGGAAACCATGATCACAATTTTTCAACAGAAAATCCTAAGGATTTTTTTCAATTTTTTTTTCCTCTACAGAGAATTCAGTTGGTTGTTTGGTTTTTTGTTTGTTTTTTTTTTTTTTTTTTTGTCTGAACGGATTGCTGTCTGTTCAAAAATCATTCTGCCACAAAATTGACTATAAGCTCTGTTTCTTCCTTCCTCCTCTAACGCCTAAAAAGGGGCTTAGCTGACTCCAGAATATGCAGGAACGATGCTTCCTAATGTGCTCAGCATGGCTGCTTGTGTTGGAAATGAGATGAAAGCACTTGAATCATTTTCCTTTTCAAATGGCAGTCTAATTAACATATAGATCAGCTGGCTAACACTTCCATGAAATATGTATGGTACTTGTTATTAAAATACAAGCACTCTTTGAACTTCAGCAGTCACTTGAAAATTTTTAATCTTCCGATTCTGCCTTTGTTTGTAATAGTTTAGATAAGAAATTGGACAGCCAGGGTGCTAAACCTAAGCAATCATTTCGACACTCTTAATATCGTGGTTGTGCTTCTATTTGTTTAACAGCGTATATTATGCATAAGGAATCCCAGTTCAAGGATTTATCTAAATTGAATGTGTTATAGCAGATGACAGCAAGAGGATTTCTTTCAAAATTAGCTTGCGTCTTTTTAGGCAGAGTGAATTATCCCCAGGTCCCATGAAATCATCTACAATAGCTTTCACTGGCTCTTGGCAGCAATGGTACCTTCTGCTGAGAAGAGCCAATCAACTGGAATATGCTTTTGTTGCTGGACCTGAAAACTGCATGAGATTGGAGCATGATGCATGAAAAACAGGGGAAAAATCCTGAGGGTAGTGTTACTGCTCACAGACCTGCACATCCTGGATATAAAAGACAGGGTGAGTTTAGTGCTTGATTCATGGTGGGGGAGAGGGAATGTACATAAGCAAACAATTGTTTAAGCCTATAAGTGCTACACAATAGGTAAGAGAAAATTGAGTCTTGATTTGAATGCATTAAATAACCTTTTTGTTTAATTAAAAAAGCCCTGGTATAAAATGACCTTCTTTGCTCGATATTTATGATGATTGTTCAATTTATTTCAACATGCACATGGACAACAGATAAGATGATTGTAGAATTGAAAGATTAGTTTGTTTAAATTCACTTTCTCTATGTATTGCAATATAGTCTGTGGATAAAAAAATGTGGGTTGGTTTTTTTTTTGCTTGGTTTGGTTTGGCGCTTTTTTTTTTTTTTTTTTTTTTGTAAGTGGTTTCAGCAATTCCAGTGAGCAAATCACAATGTGTTAATTGAAAAATATGATTTGGCTCCTTTTTTTTTTTCTTTTATGGATATGAAAAAGTTGACTAAAGTTAACTGTGAACAGTTGCAGTGGACATATTTCAGAGCTCACTAGATAGACAAGGAATTTAACTATGTGCTTGATTTGAAGTCCCTGGGATTTAGACATCTGGTAATATTGCTAAATCATGCCCTTTAGAAGATTTTTTTTTGCCCATTACAAACCAAACTGGGCCTTGATTTTCAAGCTGAATCTTTATCTCTGGGACCAGTTTTGCTCATAGTTTTGCACAGACAGAGAATCAAAAGGGAAGGTGATGAATGAATGGCAGGTGCAAAACTAGACCGACAGTTCATTTCATATGTCAGACTAGAGCCTTAGTTTGAAACTACAGCTCTTCAGATGATGAAAAAACTTGCAAAACCCATAGCAAGGGTTAAAATTCAGTCCAGGTTTTTAAGATCTTGCTTTTCCAGATGAACACCACTAAAAATATCCTTGCTGAATTTAATCACTTTTCAATGTCAAAACTTATTTAGGTTTTGACATTGAAAAAAGACTAAATTAAACAACAATAATTTATCTCTCACTTCTGCTAGTCTTCTAGGTGTACCAAAAGAATAGTCGATATACAACAGATAGACACTAAATATACCCTGACTAGCTGGCTGTCTTTTTTTCCCTTAGGCTCACTCACCCTCACTGCTGCCTGTGCATTGCTGGCAGCATGAGGACCAGCTGAAAGGTTGAGTGTACACTTAACGCTTTCCACTTTTCTATCTGCAAATGCAGAAATTGCATTGTAATCAAGATGGTTAAGACATACTCCATGAAGTAAAATCCAAGATGAGGAAAAATCCTAGATGCCTCTTTTGTTCCAGCACAAGCACAGAGAATGCCATATATTTTAGAGATATATTTCAGTAATCACAAATAATTAACCGAGTCCAAGGGTTCACCCATTAGTATGAGAATGATACACCCTTTTTTCCTGAATATAACTTTACTACATATGAGTCCTGCTCATAGTGTCTTCTGTCTGGTCTGTCCATGTTAGAGGACAGATTACTTCTCTTAAAATTGGGTTGCATGTTTCAAGCTGATAAGAGAATCTGAAACCAAATATATAAGAGCCAAAGACCAAACGACCATGTACCTTTCTTCATTGACAGGTAAAAACAATCTATGACAAACATCTGTCCTTCTCAAATACAGACCTTTTATTTACATTCCCTAGGCGCTGTCTTTCATCAAAGGAGTTAGAATCAAACAAAGGACAAATCCGAGAACTAAAGTTTAGCTCCTGTTTTAAATCTCCATCCGATGATTGTGAATATCACTGTTAAAAATGCCATCTGGAGATCAAAAAGACACCTGACAGTTAAGACAAGATGGCATAGTACCAGCCTGACATAACATGGTACCTGCAGTGGAAGAGTGCATTGCTGTAATTAAATACTAAATAAGGTTGATCTGTTTTTTAACTGATTGGTAGAGAACTGCATTAGTGCAAATAATGCCAGATGAATTGTGGCATTGGATAAGGGCTATCATAAGTTGGTTGTAAAATATTTTAGGCTGGAAATTAGAGGTAGGTTCCAAAAATCTGAAAAGAGGAGATTTGGAATAGAATTTCTATAGGAATTATGGGAAAGGGAGGGTCTAATTAATTTTATGTGGAGCTTGAAGAATTTATGAGTATGAATGATGTGGTTCCTTGAGTTGGCAGACAGTCTATTCAACAACCCATGAAATAAATCCTTGATGCAGGCTTCTCCAATAACAGCTGAATCATGTATATTCACTAGTTTTTTTGATTTTATCTTTTGTTGACCATTTTTTAGCATGGGGATGAAGGAGTAGTCCGGATCAACAATTCTTGTGATCGTAGTTTTAATTTGTCATAGACGTGGTAGGCTTTGTGTGTGTGTCTGTTACAAATGAAGTATAAATACATGACTTTAATTAATTACTCTGCTAAATAATACTAATTATTATTATTTTATTAACAGCATTCTGTGAAGCCTTGACATGTCAAAACACTATCTCAGATGGCATTTTCTGGTGACCTATTTGTGTAGAATTTAAACACTGGCCTAAAGAACACCAGTCATGTAATACAGTAAGATCAATAGCAAACCAATCAATTAAACAGCACCTTCCTTCTCAACTTCATAGTTTAATTTCTGGTAAATCTTTCTAGCCAGTGGGAAGGCAAAGATTAGTTTGATTAAATGTTCAGTGGTGCTCTGAGAAGTTACTTTCCTTTCCACCCTCAGACAGGGTTTAAGACTGAGTGTTTAGGTGATAGCTCACAGAATATGTTAGCAAGTTGCAGTGTATTTAAGTATTTAGCCTGTAAGGGTTAACAAATGAACCTCAACTAAAATGTATCATCCTTCTTCTACCCTTGATTGGCTTAGAGTAGACTTGGTAGTGTAGGTTAATGGTTGGACTGGATGATCTTAAAGGTCTTTTCCAGCCTAAACGATTCTATGATTCTATGATTCTCTGGAGTATGAGAGAGAGGGAAAGGGAGGGAGGAAAAGGGAGAGGGAGAGGGAGGTGGGGGGCGGGGAGAGAGAGATCTGTTTTAGCAGAAGGCTGCTCTGTGATATCAAGTAATCTACCTATCCTGAGTGTCATAAATCACTCTGAAAGAAGACAGTCTTCAAAAAGTGATTGTGGCAAAAATGCATGACTTAGATGGTCCTAACAGAAGAGGCTACATAGTTTACAGTTGATGCTGCTCATAAGGATTTTTTGTCATGTGATTAATTTTCTACAGGTCTGCATTTGTTCTTTCATGTTCATACTTAATAGATGCTAGGCAGGGAGACAAATGCTCATGATGTTTTTCCTTTAAATGAGGGAGACAAACATGATATAAAGACCAATTAGGTTTTCTGTCCCCCAATCTTTTTTCCATAAAAACATTCCTTCTAGATGATCAGTCTATATTTCACTATCTGTATCAGATAAAAAGTTTTAAAGACTCCAATTCCTGTCTAAAGACAACTGGATTTCATCACAGTATCCTGAACTGTAAATCGCAGTGTCCTGAACTGTAAATCACAGTAATGGTAGGTTTAGCTGCAACAGCTGATCTTAATCCCACTATTTGTATTATCCTCTGTTGAGGGCTACTATCCTAATACTAGGGAGAGCTAATCAGGGTATAAAACGACATCTCGGCTTTCATGAAAACCAATTAATCCTGAGTTTGTTGTGGTTGCATTATGAACCCAGTTGTAGGGTGTAAAGGCTGAGAAAAAAGCACGTTTCATTTAACCAACTCAGAGACCTTTTAAAAAAAAAAAAAAAGTGAAAGAGGCTGCTTAAATATTCTTCCTTTTTAGCCACCTTCAGTATAACTTTCCTGTACTGATGTACCAAACCCCATGGTATCTCCTACTGAAACTCTTCTATGCAATGTGTACAATTAAATACAGAGTAGAACCAAGCTTTCAAACCACTATAACTCCTCTACCACTAGACAATCAGATCAACCTGTTTATTCATTCACTTTTTTCTACCTGTGGCCAAATCTTCAGTTGCGGGGGGATAATCTTAATCTTCATCCACCCAAAATCTAAACTAATGGATAGGAGAACACTAGTGATGCATGTCTTGCTGATATGATATCCACCAAGTATTCTGCAGTGCAGTTTTCATTTTTCTTCTCTTAGGCCAGTTCTCCTCCTGGAGATGGTAAATTATGACTTCAGTAGGAAGAATCACTGTCCCAATTAGACATATCCCTGAGTTCCTATGATGCACTCGGTTTAGTGTGACGTTCAGAATATATAATGCTGCACATTCTCAACAATAATGCTCAGATTCTGATCTGTTGGGTACTTGGGAATATCCAGAGCAGGTGGAAGGCAATATAGCTGATGCTTCATTTTTTTCACCTTCTATTTTTGTTTTGTCTCCAAGCTATTTTGAGGTGATCGGCACTTTTAAATCTCCTGTCAAAATCTGTCACTCCCCTGTATATGTTACATATTGGAATGAAAAGACATCCTGTTGACCCTGGATGCCCTCATTAATCCACAATACGATTGATACCGTGGTTATGCATGCATACATATATAAATGTTCTAAATATACATGCACACATAGATAGACATATACAGCAGGTTTTTAAAATTATCTACCCACAAAAGGTTCTTCAGTCACCTCTGAACTTAACCATTTCCAGTCTGAACCTCCACACATGCTTACATATTTTTTCTTCTGTTTGAATTCTCTTATTCCTTATTTTTCTATACACCTCTCATGATCTTCCTCTGTAGGTGTTTGACATTCTGGTTGATCTCGCTATCCTTTCTTTCCCTCCGGCTATTTGCTGTCTGCTCCTTTTAACAGCTTCTTTTTTGAGTGTAACATGAACACATTTGTGTTTGACTTAAGGTCAAGCTCTGTTTATACATTTGAAATGAAGTAAAATAAGTTCTCCCAACCCTCATAATAATTATTTGTATCTCTGGTTAGTTATGACTTCTTCAAGTTAGTGAACAAGCCTTGAATTTGACCTAAATGTTTTATGCTGGCCCTGTCTTAATGTAAGTAGCCTTTGGCTGGTACAAAGAAAAATAAAGGATTGTTAAACAGACTGATTCAGATGCAGTCGTGAATGTTTCTTGAAATAGAGTAGGAAAGATGTCCCTGTAGAGAAGGGTGTTCAGAACCACTAAAAAAAAATTCTAATTCTTCTGTCAGTCTGGTAGTTTTGTGCATGGTTTCTTCTCTTCTTGCCAGTGATGCCTCTATTCATGTGTGAAGGGCAGGATGAACTGGGGGAGCAGGCTTTCCAGCTAAGGTGTGCAAAATAACTTGAGCATATAGTTGATAACAGTGGTGCCATAGACAAAATGTGGTCTAAGGAAGTCTTTATTTTGTGGAGTTCTCTAAAAATTTGGCAAAGTAAGGCAATATTACAGCCAATCATTCCCTTGGGTCTTGCACATGCTTTCAATCAAGCAGCAAGTATCATTCTTGGGGCTGAAAATATTAAAAATCATAATATGGGAGGAAATAATCCTTCCCAGTCTCCTATTGTTCCCATATTCATGAGTATCATCACCATTCTTTCTTTTATTTTAAAGGAGACAGTGGTTTTAAACACATCACTTTACAATTGTTCATTATAGGTTTAAATTTCAGAAACACAAAAGAGACAAAGAGATATAAAGAGATAGGAAGAGGTTAAGCTTTGGTTACTAGACAGGTGTAAGCATCCTCTAATATTTGCCTATATATATTACTTCAAGGGAAATCTAATACCAATTCAGTCATACAATTTTATTATTCATTATCCCACTCTCAAAGCTTCATATACTCATGCTTAATTAATTTCTCTCGACTGTTAACTACTTTAAGTATGGATGACACTTACTTAGTCTCTTTTATCTAGACTTTTTGTCTTCTCCTTCACCTCACCTAGATTCCTCCTCTATACTCACAGACTTATCTGAAAGGGCATAACAAATCAACAATACTATGAAGCTGAACTGCTTCTCATCATAGTGATGTTCCTCAGAGGATCCCCATAAAAATCCACCCCAACCATTAGGCTCTGTTTTTTACTCCATTTTCCAAAGCTTTAGCTGAGATTGATGGATTTGTTTCTTCTATGTGGTGGCACTCTGACAAAGGAGTGATTATAACAAAACACCTTGCAGTCTCAGGAACTGCACACCACTACAGCAGTTGTGTGTTGTGGAAATTGCTGTGACCATACTCCAAATAACCTCCAATTCACTCTTGATATATTCACACCAGAGTTTATGCAGCATTGAAACTGTAGGATGTGGTAACTATGCATAATTAAAAAACCACCCCTAACAATCACCTAATGAAACAAAGTGATTTATGAATTCACCTGATTTTCAGACATGGACTTTGACACCTAACTGTCATTGGAAGTCCTAATAGGACCCAGGGAAGTTATTGAGTCACCATCCCTGGAGATATTTAAAAGATGTATAGATGTGGTGTTTAGGGACATGGTTTAGTGGTGGACTTCGCAGTGTTATGTTAACAGTTGGACTCAATGATCTTAAGGGTGTTTTCCAACCTAAATGATTCTATGATTCTATGACCCAGACTCCCATTAAATAATGTTCACAATGCAAATGAGGGAAGTAACTGGAGCATGTATAAACATTTCTGCCTTTAGCCGAGGTAGTCTGGATGTCATTGTAATATGGCATCATAACAACAGGGTATCGAGCACAGATTAAGTATGTACTTGAGCAGCTAACTAGTGTTGAAATCCAGGCTGCCATCTCATGTTTACAAGTATCTAAGTAGATGCCTGGGAGACAGGGCCAGGCATATTCTTTTACGTTGTCATCATACCTTGTAGGTACACCTGATCAGTCAATCCACCAGTAATAGCAGAAGAGTTATGACTAGTCAAAATCCTTTCCCCAGACCCAAGGGAGCAGAGATCAGAAGCTCCCTCAGATTTGCAACATGATCAGGAAAGCAACACAAAAAGGAAGTGACAGTAGGAGGAAAAATGCATTTGCCTGACTGGGAGATTGTACTGTGGACAGAGCTGCAAAACAGATGGGAGCTTCTCTGACCTTGCCTGCTCCAAATTTATCACTGGGCATGTTTAATTAAAAACACATCAGATTAAGTCGTTTTGTTATATGGGAAAATGCTGGAGTCCCTCAGGTGCAATCCCTGTTGGAAGAAACACCAGGACAAGATTCTTCATTGCAGCAACAGAAATCAGCTGCAAAAATAGTTTAAAACCCAACCTACTGGGGAATTGGACAGGCGTGAGAGAAGCAAGTGCATTGGCTTGTGCTCTTTTATTTCTCTGGTCAGCAAGAAGACAGTGTAACTTGCAATAGGTGTGAAACACCCAGTTGAGACAAATTATGTTCATGTTATTCCTTTATTTCCCTGTTTCCCTTATAACTTATGTTGCTCTTGTATCAACCACTTTTCCAACTCAGTTTGATCTCTCTGGGACTGGCTGAAACTCAGAATAATTAAAAGCCACATACGAGGAAGTTTTTGTAAATTAGGAGATAAAAAGAACAAGACATGAAGAAACAACCCCCCCCCCCATAATACCACCTTACAATAAATGCTCTACAATGTGATCATCAAGAACACCAATTTTTCTTGAGGTATTAAAATGAATTTTAATTCAGTCTTTAGAAATGAGAAACTATTCATTTAATGAGAGACTGGTCAATTTATTAAAAATTACTATTAATGGGTGCTAATAGCAGAATTTACCATGTGTAAATTTCCCTTTAAATTATTTTTAAAGGGATGCAGTCCTTAACGGTTAAAGCTATATATGTATATTTGCTTGCACACACAAAGAGTATGAACATATGCTGCACACACATACATATATGTATGTGTAGGCGCTTGCTTGGTTTTCTAGAGGTTATTAATATATAAAGGCCTTAGAAGTCCCTGTCCAAATACTCCTTCTCTGGGCAGACTACAGTCAAAAACATGAAAGTGGTTTAAAACAGTACCAGTTCCTTTGCCACAAAGGCTTACTAATAGGAAATAAATATGTGGGCTCTAAGCCACAGCTGACAGACAATAACTGTTAGAGTAATGCTAGAGTAAGCTAATCACTTCATGCATGTTAAAGATGTCCCTGTCTTTCCCAATATAAACAAAAAACCCACAAAAGCATAAACAGTAGGAGCTACAAATTCCATGCAAAAGTGAGACTGCCCATGGTAGAACTGTAACCAATGGAAAGAGGAATCCACTATTGCAATTTCCTAACTGATCATCCTGAGCAACATTTTTTAACAAATGCAGTTCTTACTCTAATTGCAGCTCCTTCCCCTAATGAAATGTTAACATCAATAACGCAGGGATGGTGAGCCCACATAAAGTACTAATGATACCTTTAGTAAACTTTATACTTACATTGATAAATATGCCTTGGTTTTTTGGTATCTGAAACAGTCTTAAATTATCAAAGATGCTCACTGCATACATTAACATGAGACTCCGGAGATTATTAATATTAAACATGAAATCTCTGTGAAGATGACATTAAGGATCTGATGTGAACTGACAACAGCAAATGAATTTCAAGTTAAACTTGCTACCTTGTCCTTAATTCACTTTGGGGTGTCTACCAGCAGTGTTGGAATTGATGTAAAGTGGCATGAATGTTTAGGATGCCCATTGGTGTATTGGCAGAGGGCAGTGTCTTTGGGCTGTTCTCTTAGTCATGTGAAGGATTCCCACAGATTGAACTCAGACCTTTAAATGTTATGTTATGGAGTTTCAAGTATTTTCTTAAAGGTCAGTCCAAGCAATTAAAAATACAGTGCTGCATAAAACTGCTTGTTTTTTTTTAAATTTAATTATAGTCACCTACCTTTTAATTTTTCATTCAGTTTTCCAGGTTTGGATATATTTAGATTCTCAGCTCCTATCTTTAATTAGAAACAATGTTCTTCTCTTCCTCTTTCCCCCAGAAAATTGATTTCTAAGGCCAAGGTGCTATTTTTAATTACTCAATTAAACATTTGTACATTTACCTTTCAATAACTGTCTTCCCATTTCATGATTTGATCTGAAGAACATGAATAAATGTCCTCAAGCGGACATTAACAACAGACACAGGACTGTCCTTAAAACTCCCCCGTATGTAGAATGCTTAGGGGGCAGATCAACATATATTTTCTTTAGTAGTGGAGCTAGTTTAAGACATTTCCTATTCCCAGCCTCTTCTTACTGATCTGGCCAACACTTCACTTTAGTGATGTGATACAACTGTTTGCCTTATCTGGTAAATTATAGCTTTTTACTGAACTCAAATACTTCCCAGATAGTTTCTCCTTTTCCATAGTGGAGGTTATTTTGATGATGTCCTGTATGGTGTCCTCCTGCAGCAGTTACTTCAGCACAAGGTGAGAAGAAAGGAGCTGGGTTGTGGAAGAGTCAAAACTGTTCCACAGAAGCTCACCAAGCATCACTTTGGTGCAAAAGCAAGTCTTTCATGTCATGGAGCCGTGAATTTAAGAAGGTACAGGCACCTGAGAGTGGAGATGCATTGTAACACAACCTGACTGTGTCAACTGCTATCATGACAATAAAATAGCCTCCCTCTATAAAGCAGTCAAGCAGATTTAAATTAAATTAGAAAAATCGCCTCGGGAGGGGAAGGGAAAAGAGGAGGGGGACTACCAAGTGCCAGATTCTAGTCTGATGCAAATTAAAAGACTTAACGTGATAAATCCCTGAGCAAATGGGCTTTTATAATGGAACCTCCAACAGTCCCTCCGTTTTGACAATGCTGCCAAGCCCTGCCATACAGAAGCATAAAAGCGATCATCTGCTGTGTTTGGTCTAGATTCATCTCCCTCCTCCTTGCTTCATGGACCACGTACAAACCATTTTGGAGACCAGCTGACATCAGTAATTAGACCCTCCCTCACAAGAACACACTGACAGGTACCTCAGGCTGTTCCAAGTCATTCCGTTCAGATTTATACACCCCCTGTCCTGAAAAAGCTTCAGTCCAACCTTCCCTCAACCTACCCAGAGGGCAGAGCATCTCTGGAGTTTTAGTCAAACAAGATGGGAGCTAAAAATGATTTCACAAATAAGGTAAAATGCAGCTACAAGCAGAAAAATAAATAATAAAATCTAAGAGTTCATCAGTGGCTTCCAGGAGCCTCAAACATGGTGGAAGTGAATTAGGGTCACACTTAAAAGCATTAAAAATGCAAATCCCAAAGTTTAAACTAGGCAAAGTATAACATAAAACACAGGATTTTTAGATCACCTCTCTGTCTTCACAGTAAGACTCTCACATTAGTAATTCCTAATAAATCATTGAATCAAGTTATCGCTTCACAGCATGCCACACCGCCTATGTCAAGAACAAGAGCTCAAAAGCCATAAGGAATGGGAAATATATGCCTGTTTCAGTTTCTGGGGATCCCTGAGCAGTCAGGCAGATCCCCGTTTCTCCTTTTATATATTGAGAATAGTAGTCATCCTTGCCTGATGACTACTAATCCCTATTAGCAGAAGCATACCAAGGAATGGATGCTAGGTACTATGATTACCTCAAATGAAATACTTGCCAAGTGGATTATCTAATTGCAGGTGAAAAATAATGGGAAAAGCATCTGGATACTCAAAAGCATCTCACATGATTGGCTAAACCAAGTGCTCAGGTATGTGCCCTCAGAAGGACTCCTTCCCACATATTTCATAGAATCATAAAATCATAGAATTGTTTAGGTTGGAAAAGACCTTTAAGATCATCCAGTCCAACCATTAACCTACACTACCAAGTCTACTCTAAGCCAATCAAGGGTAGACTAGACTAAACCATGTCCCGAAGTGCCACATCTACCCGTTTTTTTGAACACTTCCAGGGATGGTGACTCCACCACCTCTCTGGGCAGCCTGTTCCAATGCTTGACCACTCTTTCAGTAATGAAATTTTTCCTAATTTCCAACCTGGTGCAGCTTAAGCCCATTTCCTCTTGTCGTATTGCTAACTACATGGGAGAAGAGACCAACACCCACCTCACTACACCCTCCTTTCAGGGAGTTGTAGAGAGCGATAAGGTCTCCCCTCAGCCTCCTCTTCTCCAGGCTAAACAACCCCAGTTCCCTCAGCCGCTCCTCACAAGGCCTGTGCTCCAGACCCTTCACCAGCCTTGTTGCCCTTCTCTGGACACGCTCCAGCACCTCAATGTCTTTCTTGTAGTGAGGGGCCCAAAACTGGACACAGTATTCCAGGTGCGGCCTCACCAGCGCCGAGTACAGGGGGACAATCACCTCCCTGCTCCTGCTGGCCACACTATTGCTGATACAAGCCAGGATGCTGTTGGCCTTCTTGGCCACCTGGGCACACTGCTGGCTCATGCTCAGCCGGCTGTCTACCAACACCCCCAGGTCCTTTTCGGCCAGGCAGCTTTCCAGCCACTCTTCCCCAAGCCTGTAGTGCTGCATGGGGTTGTTGTGACCGAAGTGCAGGACCTGACACTTGGCCTTGTTGAACCTCATACAGTTGGCCTCGGCCCATCGGTCCAGCCTGTCCAGGTCCCTCTGCAGGGCCATCCTACCCTCGAGCAGATCGACGCTCCCACCCAGTTTGGTGTCGTCTGCAAACTTACTGAGGGTGCACTCAATCCCCTCATCCAGATCATTGATAAAGATATTAAACAAGGCTGGCCCCAAAACAGAGCCCTGGGGAACACCGCTTGTGACCGGCTGCCAACTGGACTTAACTCCATTCACCACTACTCTCTGGGCTTGGCCACCCAACCAGTTTTTTACCCAGCAAAGACTATGCCCATCCAAGCCATGAGCTGCCAGCTTCCCAAGGAGAATATTGTGGGAGACGGTGTCAAAGGCTTTGCTAAAGTCCAGGTAAATGACATCCACAGCCTTTCCTTCATCCACCAGGCAGGTCACCAGGTCATAAAAGGAGATCAGGTTGGTCAAGCAGGACCTGCCTTTCATGAACCCATGCTGGCTGGGCCTGATCCCCTGGTTGACCTGCACTTGACTGTTGAGTTCACTCAAGATGAACCTCTCCATAATCTTTCCCGGCACCAAGGTCAGGCTGACAGGCCTGTAGTTCCCCGGGTCCTCCTTCCGGCCCTTCTTGTAGATGGGCGTCACATTGGCATGTCTCCAGTCATCAGGGACCTCCCCTGTTAACCAGGACTGCTGATAGATGATGGAGAGTGGCTTGGTGAGCTCCTCCACCAGCTCCCTCAGTACTCTCGGGTGGATCCCATCTGGCCCCATAGACTTGTGAGCATCCAGGTGGCATAGCAGGTCATTAACTGCTTCCTCCTGGACTATGAGGGCTCCATTCTGGTCCTTATCCCTATCCTCTAGCTCAGGGGCCTGAGTACCCTGGGGATGACTGGTCTGGCTGTTAAACACAGAGGCAAAGAAGGTATTAAGTAACTCAGCCTTTTCCTTGTCCTCGGTGACAATGTTCCCCCCCACATCCAGCAAAGGATGGAGATCCTCCTTGGCTCTCCTTTTATTGCTAATGTACTTGTAGAAGCATTTTTTATTATCTTTTACAGCATTGGCCAGATTGAGTTCTAGCTGGGCTTTTGCCTTACTAATTTCCACCCTGCAGGACCTGACAAGATCCCTGTACTCCTCCTGAGTTGCCCGCCCCTTCTTCCAAAGGCGGTAGACTCTCCTTTTTTCCCTGAGTCCCCGCAAAAGCTCCCAGTGAAAACAGCAAGGTCAACTTTTTGATATTGCATAAAGCTCTCTTGCACAAAGCTAGACACTTCAGCTAAGGACCTGTTCTGACCCCAAGTCTTTCTGGATTCAGATATAAAATGGCCTGTCCACCTTACCAGGGGAGAAATTGTCCTCATGTATATTTGGACTGTGAACACATTGAGAACCCACTGCACAAACAAGAGCTCAGGATACAGTTTCAATCCTTTTGTACCTCCAAATGGAGGGATAGCCACTATTAAATTATTATTTGGCACTCCGGAGGTACCTTCCTGTCTAAACACAGAGAAAAATTCTTTAGGCACATGAGGAGAAGGTGAGTTCAAACTCATGGGAAAGCTCACAAAGTTTCAGCATCCATATACATTTGATCCCTTTCACTGCAGTTCTTAACCACCTTTTTTTTTCAGGGGACAACTAGTATCAGAAGATGAAGCAGATATTCTAATGCGTGACGTTAAATATTTTGCTTTAGGTTGGCTTCCTGCTGAAGAGAATCACCTCTTTCAATATGTTACACCCTTGAGTCCTGCCTGGGTATATAACCTGACTGAGGATTTCATTGCATTAGGAGTTCAGCATTCAGACATGTGAAAATTTAAGGATTTTCTGACAAGTTATTTTAAGTTAAAAAATTCCTGCAGCACAGCAGCAGTATGTTAAATGCA
Organism: Pelecanus crispus; assembly: GCF_030463565.1. Classification (NCBI taxonomy): domain Eukaryota; kingdom Metazoa; phylum Chordata; class Aves; order Pelecaniformes; family Pelecanidae; genus Pelecanus; species Pelecanus crispus. The sequence goes on along the minus strand of NC_134644.1, from coordinate 168,879,556 downwards.
AAGATTACTCTTGTAACTTCTGAAAGTCCTTCCATTGGCTCCAATGGGCTTTAAAAGCTACTCAGTAGAAATCATTATCAGTGAGTTTGAATTCCATAAATGAGGTGAGGCCTGTGGATAGTGATAACATCTTTTACTAGACCATATTACACAACTGAGAAATATGGAAATAAAAAGACTTTTTTTCTCCATGTAAACTTGGCCTCATTTTTGTCTTTAGGGCTAATGATGACACCAATAATTTCATGAAATTTAGCATGAAGTGTAGTGAAAGTAACAGGGTATTACTTATCCAATTACCTATCAATCTGGGGGGATTTAAAATGTGTACACTTTAAAGCTATTACCCTAAGAATAAAATTTTCATACTGGTTCACAAACTGTCCAGCTCCATGAAGATCAAGTAATTCTCTAAAAATCATTTCACCACCTCTTCTTGCTATTGTTGATGCAGGTGAAAAGTACATCTCTGTCATCTCAAAGGATTGGAGAGACTAGAAGGTTATCTAAATAGAAAAGGTACCCAGGAAGCTTCCCAGCTCTCAGATCTGCAGTGGCTCCCAAGCTCCTCACAGTTCAGCTATAAAAGAATTGGTATCTGGAGATTAAATTCATGCATTTTCAATGAAGTGAAAGACAAGGGGATTTTCCTACCCCATGTAGAACTACAAATAGCTTAGGATCTTTTAGCCCTGACTGATCTCATGCAGGATTAATTTCCCTTAATTTTTGTTATAGGTGACTTAAAGACATAATCTAATATATATTTCTAGGAACTCATTATAATCAATGAAGGGGAAAAAGCAGCACATCTACAAAGTGAATTATCTGTCCTGAGGGATGACTCATCCCTCAGAAGTAAGTATTTCTCTCCTTTGACTATAGATTAATGATTAGCTTAGATTAGACATCTACTTTTAGATAGTTAAAGTTAGGGCAGATAAATTCTAGTCTAAAGCAAAAAATTCTAGGATAGATTTCCATTAAGTCTGAGGACATTGTCCTCATATACAGGAATGTTTTGGATGCGTTCCAAGTTCTCATCAGTAACATAATTTAATACTTTTCTTGTGGTAAACATCTAGACCCCACAGTGGCATAAGCAAAGGAAGAAAATATATAAACATTTATCCGAAAAGGAATGCAATTTGCTGTATACAGGGAAGATGTATCACATCTTTGTGTATCACCAGAATGAATCAGAACTCTCACAACGCTTTCCCCTCTTGGAAACACACTACAGTCCCTGTTGAACCTGATGGGGTGAAGGGTACGGGCAACTTCTTATTCCCTCCTCTTCCCACTCAACACTGCATGGATTTTAATTATAAGGAACATCCTGGTCTTGCTAAAGTTAAGAACATCAATTGTTGGTGTTTGCAAGGTGGAGGGAAGAGGCTGTTGAAAATAAATAAATAAATACGTAAATAAAATAAATTTAAAAATAAAACAAAATATTAAATATAAAAACAGGTCTTATGACATTATTGATGAGAACAATGGCAGGAAGGAAAAAGAAAATAAGATCTGGAGCCTCATTTCTGGACTCTTAGAACTGGTTATACGTTCGTGTCTTTCTATCACCATTCACCAATTTTTCATTCATGTAGTATACCCATAACTGACAGCAGTATGTGCTTAACAGTGGTAAATATAAAAACATATGGAAAAAAAGGGAAAAGATACTCCTGCTTACTGCTAAATAATGATGTTATGAATGCGGAGCATCTCACAATGTACAGAATAATAAATCCTGCCCCACCTCCAGGGTCAGAGTTGTTACTTACATTTCTTTTTACAAATTGTGAATCATTTGTCATTTCATGAAGTTCTCAAACCTCTTCTCTTCTCTTCTCTTCTCTTCTCTTCTCTTCTCTTCTCTTCTCTTCTCTTCTCTTCTCTTCTCTTCTCTTCTCTTCTCTTCTCTCTTCTCTTCTCTTCTCTTCTCTTCTCTTCTCTTCTCTTCTCTTCTCTTCTCTTCTCTTCTCTTCTCTTCTCTTCTCTTCTCTTCTCTTCTCTTCCCTTCCCTTCCCTTCCCTTCCCTTCCCTTCCCTTCCCTTCCCTTCCCTTCCCTTCCCTTCCCTTCCCTTCCCTTCCCTTCCCTTCCCTTCCCTTCCCTTCCCTTCCCTTCCCTTCCCTTCCCTTCCCTTCTCCCCTTACCCTTGCCCCTGACCTTGCCCTTGCCATTCCCTTTGCCCTTTCTTCTGAGTGAAGGTTTAAAAAAAAAATCACAGACTTTCAACCACTAAGCCTTTGTCTGTAGCAGCACAACTTTAGGAATGAAATATCAACTATCACTTAGTAGTAAGAAAGAGTGCATTACTTATTTATTTACAGCTGTGGTTTCATCCCCAAAACACTAACATTTCATGAGTACATTAATGATATTATCTTTGTTCCTTCCAAGATAAAGCTTCACCCTGTCTTAATGATTCATAATAGCAGTTAGGTATATAAGCATATTTGCTTTAAGCATAACAAATAGTCTGATCAAGCCTTTCCTCAAAAATAAGAATGGTCTAGTGATATGAGCAAGTGATAAGGATCTGAGACATCTGTGTTCAGTTCTCTGCTACAGCCTTTGGCAATTTTTTGAGACAGATTTTAGAAGGTAGCTAAGGGTAGGATTCATCTGAACCACCTCTGACCATTTAAAATTGGCTATCCAGTTTAATATGCTGGCCATGCAAAATATCTCTATAGTCAATGGAAAGATAGAAGCATGTCTAGAAACCTGCTCTGGATAATTCATCATAGCAGTCTTAGAATGGGAAAAAACCATCATCTTCAGAGTACTTTTCTTTTTGTCTCTACTGGCTGTACAGTGAAGTTAAGCTACAGATCTCATTCCTGAAGGATAAAGTTAGTAAAAACATTCCCTGCCAGGTGCCAAAAGATAAAACTTACATAAAATAACACTTACATAGACAGCCACTGAAATCACTGGGGACCGAAGAGCACAAATAATTTTAGATATCGGCCTCTGTCTTTTTCTTTGCTTCAGTTTCCCATCTGTAAAACAAAATAACAGATTCCTGTCCTCCCAGGAGTAGTGAGCACAAGGCTATTAAGGTTGGTAAGACTCCTTAGCATAAGTAGATTGAAGGTGCAAGATGTGTCCAAAGCAGGGTACTCTGAAGCCAAGGCCACTGCCAAATCCAGTAGAAATAAGCGTGAGTGCAAGAGCATTTATGCTCTGGTCATAGTCTATATGGCTGAAACAAGTGGACAAGTCCCAGGCCAAATCGCATCATAGCTCAAAGGCTATGAAGCATTTTGGCAGTGTTAAGTATGACTGAAGAGAGTATTTAGGATTGTTATTACAGCTGACACACTACATCTTTTGCTAAATATATAAGATCAGCTACATAAGTAGGACATAAGGTTAAAGCACTTAACTAGTGGCTAACAGATCTGAGTGTTGACACTGTTTAGTTTTGACACTGATTCCATGTGTGCCCTGAGTCATTTCCCATCTCTGCAAGATCAGTCTCTGCCCTTGAATCTGAGAGTGACAAAGCATATGGAAAAAATCACGTATGTACAATGGGGTCATGGTAGGGTTCTTGCTTTTGTGTATTTAATGTAAAATAAGAAATTAAACAAAATCTGGGTTTTGGTGTTGTCATGTGTTTAGAGTTACTATAGCTTAAGCCTGGCTATATACTTAAGAAATATTAAAAAAGAGCAACAGAAAGGGATCAGTCCATTAATATGTTATACAAAATGAGTTATCAGTGAAGAAACACAAATGGAGATCTAAGAAATTGCTGGCTGATAGAGTGATCATTTAAGTAAGAAGTGTATTCAGTGCTGAGAGCTCACATATTTCCTCTTAAATAAAATTTATAACATTTCCTTTGTTTTGACAGAGGGAAGGTGATTAAATCTCTCTTGAAGCAGGAAAGTTTATACCCCAATTCACATTTAGGAGTTCATTCTGTGCCTCAGTAGCCTGTCCTCTACTCAAATTCTACCACCATGAGGGCATTTTGACTACTTAGACTGCAAGTCCTTTACAGTGATCTTAGCAAAATGAAGCCCTGATCATTTTGTTCCTTTATATGTTGTAATACAAATAGCAACAATATTAACCAATAATTATACTGTGTTTTCCATGTGTTTACATGTGTTCCATATATAAAAAGCAAAATAAAACTTTCTCAGAAACAATAAAAAATAATTGAAGGATATTCATCTTATGGCTATCCACCATCTCTTTATTCTTCTAATGTAAGCAACTCCTAAATTAAATGACACTCAGTTTATCAGTTGAAAAGGAATCTGAATCACTTTGTAATTCAAAAACAGGGTAACATTTCTTCTTTAAGCAGTATCACAGCCTAATGCTATCTATACAAAACAAGCCCCTTTATTTATAATAGAACAATGTGGCATAAGTTAAAGGATGAAACACCTCCTTGTTAATGAAAATGTAAATTGCTACATGCCGATTCCTTGCTCACAGACAGTCTCAATTTGTTTTTACACGGGAACAAATTTTGGCTGCTAAAAGGTGATATGCTCATGGAAGGAGCCTTGGTCTGCAGTAGCTTTGCTGAAAACAGCACTCACAACCTTCCCTAACTCACCAACAAACAATGGCCAAAAGGTGGTTCCATAAGTACTCATGATGAGAAGGACTTTCCCATGTTTTGAGTTTCAGTTTCCTCAGTGTAGCAGCACCTTAGGCAGTCTTAAAGGCTGTTCCAGAATTTCACTGCACTAATATTAAAAAACAAACAAACAAACAAAAAAACCACTTTCTAATTTTCATCCTCATATTAGCAAGAGTCATTTGGACATTTAGCTTTGTGCACATTGTCTTTCAGCTTCGATAGCACTGCTCCTTTCCTGATGACTATTGCCATTCACCAACCTTGGTTTCCTAACACAGGATCAGAGCTGGTTTGGTCCCCATCTATCGGGTATGGTCTCAATATCACCTCATCTCCCAGGCATGCTCTGCATCTGTTCTAGTTTGAGTTCATCATCTCAATGACACAGACTGGGTACTGAAACAATGAAGGACACAGCATATTTCAGGGTCAGTCTCTGCTCTGGAAGGATCCCCCAGCAATTCCTTTACTTCAGAAGCCCATATGAGTTAGAGAGAAATCTGATTGTGATAGTAAATTCAACTTGCCTAGAAACAGTCTCAGACATAGAAGCCCATGGGAAAGAAAGCCAACTCCTTTACTACTAGATTCTCTTAATCTCTAAAACTAGGCAGCCTATTGGGAGTGGTCATTGGCTCTTCCTACCTCCTAAACCATATCTGTGAGCTGTTTGAGACAGTTGCAGCTTGCAGACACTAAAGTCATGCCACAGACAGTGTGAACAACGTCGTAGTATGAACAACTAAGCACCAATGTCCAGGACCATTTCTTGGCACTGTTTAATCTATTGCTATAGATTTAGCCCACACCATATGCCACCTCCCCCTATCGTCACTTCCACAAAGATAAAATTAATCTTTTTGATCTAGATTCACTTGAACATCCACTTTTCATAACTTATATATGAAACAAGGGCTGGTTTAGTTCCTCCCTTTGCTTGAATGGAAATGAGATTTCTTTTCCTCTGTTTGCAATAAACTTGTCATTACAGTTCAGAGCAGAATTTTCCTTGTAGGAAATGCACAAGGACTTCAAGAGGTACGAGCTCATCTACTGCTGAACAGTAGCTTATGGCCAGGCTCGGTGAAAAGCAAGATTTAATTATGAACATCGAGCTTATAGCTAGTTGAAGGTACAGAGGGGTTCTGAGGAGCAGGATGGTCTTCAGCTACCTAATAAATGGTTTGTTTCAGTTGACTAAGCCTATGCGATTTGAGATGCTTCATAGTAAGTGAGTTATCCATGTGGCAGATATGAGACAGGGCCTCTAGGAGACCGGAGCCAGTCTGGAGCAGTAGGTAAAAGTCACACCAAATACCCTAAATGCTAGACACTTACGTTTAGGAAGCTCTATCTGTTCCAGTGTCCTATAACTCCACAGTGTAAAGCAGATAACAGCAAAGTCAAGCCACTGATGGTTAAAATCAATAAAGTTCAAAATGGAAATAAGCATTCACATTTTGGTTGCTGAGACAAGTAAATGACTACATTAATTTAGCCAGGGACTGTTTAAATTCTCCCCTCACCTCTGCTTCTTTCAAAGTAAAGTGCTTTTTCTAAGGCAGGTAATTTTCTAAGTATTGGACATCATGGAAAAATCTCTGTGGAATTCCAAAATTAGTGCCAATGTTAAATCAGATTAAATCATTATTCCTGGCCTCATATTTCACTTCTGCTCATCTGAGGCAATTCCCACTTTTTCTGTGTATTTATAACAACTGATTAAATTAATTAAATACCTCTAAAACCATAGCCAGTTAAACAATCACTCCTGTACTTAAGTAACCATTCTCATACTATGAATATTATGCATGGACATTTCATTTACACACACTGACTTCAGAGTTTCCTTTTTCTACCAAAAGGTCTTCATAAAAATTACCTTTTCAAGAAAGAGCTTAATAGTCATGAACATAGAAAAAGTAACAAAAGCCCAGTTCCATGAAGGTAAAGCTTTTCCAGTCCAACTCTTCCTTTTTTATATCCCTTTAATTAAGAAGCTGCTCTGATTTATCCATGAAATCAGCTTTTTATCTTACAGTCTACAATGAATTAAGTCATTACCTGATAATTTCTTAATTTCAGCAGCCCATTTAAGCACAAACAAAAAATCCACAGTGGTATAAACTGTGTTTTACTCAGATCTCTAACTTATCTAAGTGTATTGAATATTAGCCTGTTTTGGAGTCATTTGCTACTTTGGGTGTTTTTTTTTTTTTAATGAGGTTCTGAGTTTATCCTAATATGAAGGGAATATCCAAAATCTCAGCGACATATTTGGTCAGAGAGACTTCTTCCTTGCACAACTTTATATTTACCTACCTGTAAGTGACTTATGGTATAAACCATTACAGACCTCCACAAGGCCATCCAAATGGTCAGGGGTCATCACAGTATTGCTTGAGGCTGTGGCTCAGGCTGGCTGAGTACTGCTATGTCCTGAACCCTTTCAGCATCCTCTTCATGAAACCATGTGGAAAGAAGCAGGACAGTTAGGTTCTCTTACAGTAGAAGGTACTTGACTACCTGTGTATATACCTCTGATAGTAGGTATCAGAGGCAACACTTGTCCCTTCAGACAATTCTTGATGCATTTGGCAACACTTCAAATATAGGGCATATCAAACTGAAACTACTTTGGGACCAGGTGTGGACTTGGGCTGCTACATTTCTGGTGTGCCAGTAGCTGCTCATCCCACCACATCATCCATGATGTGAGCTAGCAGGCACTTAGGGTGTGGGATGGCAGAAAAGCCAGTGCTTAGTCCTCTTCCCTGGTGGAGGAGTCAACATTTTCAATCCCATATGGGTACCCAGAGTATCTGTAAAGCTCAAGCTTATCTCTCTGGTCACATCTTTTGATGCAGTTTTTACCCACTACCCTCCTGCTCGAAACTGGATGCTGGTTTTGATGGTGTAGTCCAATATGTTTTGCAAAAGATGGAAGGCAGGCAAGTCACAGAAGTTTGACCACTAGTCCTACTAAGCACTGGTTTTAATCTCTATTTATGTCAATAACTGTAAGTGTGACTGGAGATATTCAATAAGATACCAAGATTCTGGTAGTTAAATAGCAAAAGGCAGAGTAAATAGATAAGATGGGTAAAAAACATAACCTCTGTCTTCTCTTGTCACTGGGAAATTTATGTGTTTAATAAAATGTCTCCATTTAAAAAAAAAAAAGTTTCCCTTTCTAACAGAAGTGAGAGAAGAAAGAAAATGCTATAAATCACTAACCATTTATGCCATTCATTGATTAACTGATGACTATAGACATGTTTTCAATAGTTTAGATTACTTTGAAGTTTTCTTATTTAACTGACAATGCAGATACAGCTGAATTAACTACACTTATGTCATTTTAGAATGATTTACTTCTGGTAGTGGGGAAGAATGAAAAAAAAAATCCTGCTGTATTTCTCATAGAAGGTGGATGTGAGATTCAGCTGACCAAACATAGATACGAACCTTATAGATAACTAGACCTAATTGAGTCTTTGTGCTCTTCTTTATAATCAGTTAAGAGAAACAGGCACAATTAGTGCAGTCAGTCTCATGCTAAAGTAGACCTCCATAATAAATCAGAGGAATTGTGGTCTTGAGATGCTTCTTTCTCTTCTTTGACTTCTTCTTCAGGAAACCTGAAGAATCTAGCTCTTGTCTCTGCATTGCCTTATACACACCTGAAGACAAGTGAGATAAACCCACTCCAGCGACCTAGCTACAATGTTGTAAAAAATTAGTTTGATCAATTATTAAAATCTACCTATAATTATAGGGAGTCAGCAAATTGTTTTATCTTAACATAAATACCATTCATACACATTGACTAATTTGAAAAAAATGTGATCATATGTTCAGACCTCATCCAGATTAAATTTATGTTTCTTCATGGCACCATAGCATTAAGAGTAGATGTTCATGCACACAGAACAAATATTCAAGCGACATATTAAACATTACTTGTTTGGAATTGTACCAATAGTTATAAAATCATCTATGGAGGGAGAATATGTTCTTCTGCAAGGAATGGCAGTCATCACAACAAACCTTCAAGTGTTTACAATGCATATAAGACATCTACAACTACACTAAGTGGTCATACACTAGTGCTAACTGTGCCAGATTACATTCATGTGGATAAAGAGTCACTTTAAAGGGTTGAGTCATCTAAACTATTTCAGAGATCTGTCATGTGAAGTAAGAAGTGCTTAGCTTTGTGCCATCGTTCCTATTAAGTAGCAACTGACAAGCATGTGGAAGTGCTACATGTTTCTGGATCAGAAAGAAGCAAAGTCCATTTCTTCTACCCTGCATGTTCTGGAAGATGACATCCCATAGCAATGATATCTTTATATTTTTAATCAGCTTCTTTTTGGGTCAAAAGCAACAAAAACTTATAAAAGAGAAACAAAACAGAAAACTTCCCCATTAATTTATCAAAAAAAGGAAAATAATTTAATTAATGTCACAGTGTTTTCCAGGTTTTCTTATTTGGGACCTTGTGTATGTACTGGTTATTTTGGCTAATCCCTTAAAGACAGCATAAAGTATACATGACTAGGAATTCCACTTAGACTTTAATATGCTGTTATTAAATATTATTCCTGCCTTAATCACTGCCTTAGCTATTTGCCAGATTTTGCTTATATGATGCTGCTTGCCAGAAAACAAACAGGTAAGAAAACAAAATAAGGAAAAGATGACTCATATTCCCACTTCATTTCTTCAAATGAGCAAGAAACCCTCATTAGGGGCAGGGCAGAAGAGCCGCTTAATGCAGCCATTGTTAATACTGTTATGTGTATTTAGTTCAATCAAAAATTATCCTGTGCTAAGGTCTTAGGTTTGAATTGTCTTGATTAGAGGTGTGACATGTTAAAAAGGAAATTGTAAAAGCTTGAGGCATGAACACTTACAGCTGTCAATGTAGATTCTGAACTGAATCTTTTTTTCCATGCAGTGTACATAGTGACACTGCATCCTTTCCAGTGAAAAGAAAGGCTTGGTTTGTTTCCTATTTTTTGTCTGGCACTCTTGGCACAAAAAATGGACATGTGCAAGAACCTGATGATTTGAAGTGGGAAACTTCACAGGAACACTGGTTGTTAAAGGAATAAATGAAATGGCACTATGGAAAAAAATCCCCCCCCTGCAGAAGTTTATGTAAACATCCATAAGCTCCTGTTTAGTTACTGTACACTACAGGGAAATTGTATTGATTTTGTAAGTAAGAATGAGCAGTAGTTAAAACTTCCTCATTTCTCTAAATGATAAAATGTATATAACACAGAATATGGTATTTGACATTGAGATATTAATTGCTTTCTCCAGAAAGGTAAGGAAAGATCACTCTCTCAGAGCCATATTCTAGGATAAAATCGGAGTAAATCCAAGATTTTGCCCTTTGACTACACTAATAAATTACCATATTTGAAATTTCTTTTACCTGCAAGCAGAGATCCTGGTGTTGTAACTGCCGGTCCAATAAGATAATAGCTTTAATAGAATCTATAAAGGATTTTTAATTTTAGTCATGTAAATCCACCATTATTCTTTTTATATACTTTTTTTTGTTTCATATTCAGTCCTAAAAAGCAAGAACTTTTTGAATAAAAATATGATTAACATTTGGGTGGGGGGGGACGGAATTTTAAAATCTTAGAATCATAGAATAGTTTAGGTTGGAAGGGACCTTTAAAGGTCATCTAGTCCACCCCCCTGCAATGAGCAGGGACATCTTCCACTAGATCAGGTTGCTCAGAGCTCTGTCCAATTTGACCTTGAATGTTTCTAGGGATGGGACAACTATCACCTCTCTGGGTAACCTGTTCCTGTGTTTCATCACCCTCATTGTAAAACATGTCTTCCTTATACCTAGTCTAAATCTACCCTCCTTTAGTTTAAAACCATTACCCCTTGTCCTGTTGCAACAGGTCTTGCTAAAAAGTCTGTCCCTATCTTTCTTATAAGCCCCCCTTTAAGTACTGGAAAGCTGCAATAAGGTCTCCCCGCAGCCTTCTCTTCTCCAGGCTGAACAACCCCAACTCTCTCAGCCTGGCCTCACAGGAGAGGTGCTCCAGCCCTCGGATCATTTTTGTGGCCCTCTTCCAGACCCGCTCTAACAGGTCCATGTCTTTCCTGTGCTAAGGACCCCAGAGCTGGAAGCAGTACTCCAGGTGGGGTCCTCACCAGAGCAGAGTAGAGGGGCAGAATCACCTCCCTTGACCTGCTGGCCATGCTTCTTGTGATGCAGCCCAGGTTGGCTTTCTGGGCTGCAAGCGCACATTGTCAGCTCGTGTCCAGCTTTTCATCCACCAGTACCCCCCAAGTCCTTCTCCGCAGGGCTGCTCTCAATCCCTTCATCCCCCAGCCTGTATTGATATTGGCGGTTGCCCCATCCCAGGTGCAGGACCTTGCACTTGGCCTTGTTGAACCTCATGACGTTCACACAGGCCCACCTCTCCAGCTTGTCCAGTCCCTCTGGATGACATTGCATCCCTCAGGCATGTCAACCGCACCACTCAGCTTGGTGTCATCTGCAAACTTGCTGAGGGTGTACTCAATCCCACTGTCTATGTCATTGATGATGATATTAAACAGTATTGGTCCCAATATGGACTGCTAAGGGGACACCACTCATCACTCATCTCCATCTGGACATTGAGCCATTGACCACTACCCACAGGATGTGTCCATTCAACCAATTCCTCATCCACCGAACAGTCCACCCACCAAATTCATATCTCTCCAATTTAGAGAGAAGGACGTTGTGAGGGACCATGTCAAAGGCCTTACAGAAGTCCCAGATAGACAACATCCATAGGTCTTCCCTTGTCCACTGATGTAGTCACTCCATCATAGAAGGCTATTAGGTTGGTCAGGCAGGATTTGCCTGGTGAAGCCATGCTGGCTGTCTCGAATGACCTCCCTGTCCTCCTTGTGCCTTAGCATAGCCTCTAGGAGGATCTGTTCCGTAACATTCCCAGGCACAGAGGTGAGGCTGACAGGTTGATAGTTCTCAGGGTCCTTCTTTCTTCCCTTTTTAAAAATGGGTGCAATGTTTCTCTTTATCCCATCAACAGGACTTCACCTGACTGCCATGACTTTTCAGGTGTCATAGAGAGTGGATTGGCAACTACATCAGCCAACTCAGAACTCTGCAATGCATCTCATCAGGTCCCACGCAACGTTCTGTATGTTCAGGTTCCTCAGGTGGTCACAAATGTGATCTTCTCCTGCAGTGGGAGGGACTTTGTTCCCCAAGTCCCTGTCTTGCAGTCCATCCACTCAAGAGGTGTGGGAAGAGAGGTTGCCAGTGAAGACTGAGGCAAACTCAAGTTGTTGAGTACCTCAGCCTTCCTCCTCATCCATTGTTACCAGTTTGCCAGTCTTGTTCATCAAGGGGAGTATGCTTTCTTTGACCTTCCTTTTCTGACTGACATGCCTGTACAAGTCCTTCTTATTATTCTTTGCATCCCTTGACAAGTTCAGCTCCAGCTGCACCTTGGCCTTCCTGACCCCATCCCTACATAACCAGGCACTGTCCCTATACTCTTCCCAGGATACCTGTCCCCTGCCTCCACTGCCTGTGCAGTTCCCTCTTGCCCTTTAGGTTGACCAGCAGGTCTCAACTCAGCCATAAAGGTGTCTTGCTTTCCTTTCCTGATTTCATACACCTGGGGATCCAGAGCTCTTGCACTCTATGGAAAGCATCCTTAAAGATCTGCCAGCTCTGTCCTGCTCCCTTGTCCATGAGGGCAGTTTTGCAGGAGGTCCTATTGGCTGATTCCTTGAACAGCTGGAATTTTGCTTTCCTAAAATTCAGGGGTCCTGACTTTACCTTTGCCTGACCCATATCCCTCAGGACTGCAAACTCCAACAGTGCATGATCACTGCAGTCCAAGCTGCCTCCAGTCTCGATGTCACCAATTAACTCACTTGCGTTGGTGACCAAGAGGTCCAGTATTGCAACCCCTCTGGTAGGGCCGTCTATTACCTGGCTTAAGAAGTTATCCTCAATGCATTCCAGGAGTCTCCTGGATTGCCTATAGCTCACTGTGCTACTTTTCCAGCAGATGTTGGGGTGGTTGAAGTGCCCCCAGCAAGATGAGAGCCTGCAAGCGTGATGCCTCCTGTAGCTGGGTAGCTGGAGTGAGAAGATTTCATCAATAGGCTCTCCTCGATCAGGGCAGCCTGTAGTAGACACCAACCATAAGGTTCCCTTTGTTGCCTTGGTTTCTGATTCTTACCCATAAGCTTTCAACCTGCTTGTGGCTATTCTTCAGAGACAGCTCTTCACACACTTTTCTCAGACTCCCTGATGCTTTCTACTCCCTTTTGTAGGTCTGCCACCGGTCTGAGCAGATCATCCTCCTGGTCACACCTCACGCAGCTGTTCTCACTACTGCCATCCATTACCAGTGAAAGGCTCTGGCACTCTCTGCAGCCTGAGACATGGATGGCTGCATGTTTTCATGGGAGCTCTGTCTGGATTGCCACATCCATTCTGGCGAGTGCAGAGGACATAGCTTTCTGCCAGGTGGATAACACTGCTAAGCTCCTTCTGAGAGGGTGATGACCACCGACTGAACTCACCTCTTGAGCTGGTAGGGTGACTACACCCTTCCTGTGCACCCTTCTGCGTGAACTGCTGTGCCACGCCCTGGCTGATGGGCCATGCTCTGTTTGCCCGCCCTGTTTGCTGTGCTCCTGGTGGCTCATGCTCCCCAGGCTGCTTTTCATAGATGTGGGGGTGGCCATAGTTGCTCTGGCAATGCCCAGGCCTCATCAGCATCTCCTGTGAGAGCTGCTGTCTCCTGGTGGCTCTCTCCACTGCCCTGGGATTTCTCTGCCTCAGGAAGACCCCCTGTGTGCCAAGATGTGCCTCTCCACTGTGGATTGGGCCAGCTCTGGAGCAGCTCCCTTCAGTGACAAGATTACCAATTCTAATGGATTTTACCATAAATAAATAAATCAATGAAACAAAACAACATCCTCTGAACCTTGCTCCAGATATCTGAAAAGGAACCAAACTATTGAGATTTAAATGGTATTAATCGCTGAATCATAATGTTACTCATTATATGTAGCTTCAGGTATTCTCTATGGGAAAGAGTTAATTGAAAGATTTCAGAAGCTTTGTTAGGTATTATCATGCTAAGGAAATTGTTCTGTAATACTGATTTTTGTGGTCCTCTACAATTATGCTCATTCAACTTTTATCTGAACACGGAACGCTCTTTCAGAGTTCATTTGAAAACCAAAGGATTACATAAAAAGAATTTTTATATTTTTGCATTATAATAATTTTCAACCAAGAATCCCCTGGCAGCTTAAAATATTAATCGAATGAGCCTGTCTGGCATATAGGCAAAGGTTCTGTCTTATAAATGAGTAAACTGATCTAGACAGACTGAAAGGCAGAGACAGAAGCTAAGGTCCTAGCTCTAGACTTTCTTCAGCTACAGCAGCATTGAAGCGGGTTTATAATGTTAAGCAAGTAATTAAGTGTTATTACTTTAATTTGCTTGCTTATGTTCTGACTGCACTAGAAATTCATGCAAATGGTGCTTAACTGCTGTCCCAATTTGAAGTAAGAGATCACGGAAGAACGTGGTACATTCAGACCTCAGCTAACCTGGCATGCTGTACACTGCAGTAGCCAAGAGATTTCAGTGTCACTGCTTCTCCAAAAGCATAGCCAAGAATGTTGACAAAAAATGACTTAATGAAGTGATTTGAGGAACATCTGGAAGCTTGTCAATAGTCTAGAAGCTACTTAGAAATACTTCAAACCTTCACAGTCTGTACAGAGGGAACTGGGATCTTTATTTTGAGGGTCTATATGTATATCTTGATCTTTCTGTTTTCATCTGCTATTTGATTTGCCCTGCTTTCTGACCTCTAAGGCCTTTTGACCTCTCTAAAACTTACAGATTTTTTCCTAAACTTGGACCTTTGACTCAAAAGACTGCAACCTTTCTTGTTCCTTCTTTCACCACCTCAGGTAGCATGGGTAGTCTCCATGAAGTTTAGTAGAAATTATAGGTATGTGAACTAATATTTCTTTTCAGGAAGATGTGCTGCTAATTCTTATCTTACTGGGACTTGAACCTAGCTTGATAAAGATGAAAATCCAGATTTGTGTGTACAGCCACCATTGCAAGTATTGGGAATGTGATTGATTAATCTGACCTATTTAGCTGTCAAAAGGTATATGTCATCTCAAACATTGAGACCACTCTCAGTAATCATTGGGGAAAACAATCATCTCCAAAGAGCAAATAATTTCATCTGTCACCCCAGACAGTTAATTCCTGTAACTTCTGTAACTTCCTCAGCGGTTTTTCAGTCTTTAGCTCCCATCTTGTTTGTACTCGGACTCTTGTGCTTTAGTTTCCAAATTACACTATTATTAACAACCAATTGACCATATTTAGAATGGAATGGAATGGAATGGAATGGAATGGAATGGAATGGAATAGAATAGAATAGAATAGAATAGAATAGAATAGAATAGAATAGAATAGAATAGAATAGAATAGAATAGAATAGAATAGAATAGAATAGAATAGAATAGAATAGCATAGAATAGCATAGAATGGAATGGAATGGAATGGAATAGAATAGAATAGAATAGAATAGAATAGAATAGAATAGAATAGAATAGAATAGAATAGAATAGAATAGAATAGAATAGAATATTCCAGTTGGAAGGGTCCTACAATGATCATCTAGTCCAACTGCAACTGCATATTTAAATTACCTTATCATGAAAGAACCAGAGTGATATTGGTTTCTGTCACGTTTTTAATTTCTTTTTTTTTCCCTCTCTCCAAAAATCCTGCAACTCAGAGGCCTTGTCTTTTGTGGCAAAATAATCACCCATGCCTGCATTTTACACTGTTTTCTGCCCATTCACTTACAGTATTCCATCCCTGGAAATCAAAGATCTGATTAAATTTGCTTATCTTTGTATTGTTAAGGGAGGTAAAAGAAGAAAGGGAGAGACTGTAGGGTGTGATATTTAGTCAAAAAATCATCTATACAGACACACAAAATAGGGTTACTTATGGTTATATTCAGAGGCCCCAAAACCTGCTACTTCTTTACACCTATGTTAGCAAGTAAAAAGGGTCTTTGGCACAGAGAGTAAATGGATCTTATTCCTAGAGAGGAACTCTTTCTCCCTAAAGCACGTGGTCTTGTCCATGCACCTTGGTAGCACACGTGAGGTTTGTGCAGTTTTGTGTTGTGTTGGCTTGTGCTGCGCCGGGAAGCAGGTCTGAGTGTTGTGGGAGAAGGTTCATTGTCACAGGCCAAAGCTGTGCCAGGCAACACTTTGGATGATCGTATATGTAACCCATCTCAGTCAGATTTTCTTTTAAAGACACAGGTTTTTCCTTCTGCATTCCTGTAGTTGAACACTGTACCAGGAGTGGAGGAAAATGCATTTAATTTACAGGTAAAAGATAATCAGTTCACACATAGATATGAAGTTGTGCTATGAAGAGGGGGGAAAGAGAAGAAGAGAGAGAAGCTACATAACTAGCTAGCTAGTATATGTTGCATATAACATATTATCAGCATCAGGGAAATTGAGAAGTGGAAAACAAAGTGGGTGTCCACTTACTGGTGTCTGGGGATACTCCAGATTAAGTAAATTGAGTTATTCCATCCAGAACTACAGAGAGACTCAAAGCAATGAGACAAATAACAGGAACTGATAGCGGAGCTTAACCAGCTTGTATATCTTTATGAGATAGACTCAGATTTCAAGTGATTTTTGAGAAAGTTATGCAAGGTTTTCCTGACTACATTAGAGATGCAGAGATGCCTTAAAGTTACATTTCTGAAAGTAATTACATTTACTGCTTTGCCAATTCAGTCTTCTAGAAGACTGTGACAAGTTTAGTTTCCTGTGATTTTTTAAAATAATTTACCTTTAAACATATGAATCACTGGATAAATTAAATGTCTTTTCTTGTAACAATAGCTATAATCTAAATGCTTTGTCTGGAATCCCATCAATACTGTACATTTGGCCAGCAAATGATTCATGTTGCATTAAATTACATTTCTGTTTTCCTGGGCTGCCTCTTCAAATTTTTTTGACACTTCAATTCATTAGGCAGATGGAGATGGAACATGTGACTGAAATATTTTGTTCAATAATACCTAAGTTCATTCCCTGCAAACCAGTGTAATCCACCACTCTTAGAGGAGGGTTGTTTCACTTCAGCACCTTTCCTAATAACAGGTTGAGGGCTGCCTTACAGAAATCCATTTCTGACAATTCATGCATGGTTGATTAAATAACTCTATTTAACCCCACCTTTCCCTTGATAAGTGCAAAGAAGCTGAAACTGAAAAGTTGTTGATTAAGATGATATTGGACAATTAATTATGCATGGTAATAACCTTTGACCCAAGAAAAATGCTTCCTTTTTCTTTTAATCAGACAAAATGAAAAGTGAGCAAATAATTGCATGTTCTTGTCTTCCAATCAAGCTGTAGGTAGAGAAGAGATGTTGAAATGAAATCAGACAGAACCATACTTAAAGTAACAATAATAATGAAGCAAATGCAAAAGAAGAAATAAATCTCTTGAAATTAATAATTATATTATCTTTTCACTTACTTCAGCATCATATAAACAAGTGAAACCTTCCTGACCTCTGTGTTCATACCTGAGTGAAGAGGACCCATCATTTAGGAATGATTCTGCATCTGATTCTTCACAGGCTGCTTCCTTTGTGTCATTATTTCTCACAGCGGGGGAAATATTTCATGAAGCCGCCTCTGCATGTGTGGAAAAAGGAGAAGAAAAACCCTCGCAGTGTGTTGCATTAAGCATCACACAAGAGGAATGTTTATACCTTCTCAGATCCCTCAGTCTTGAAAGTCATTATCTTCCGTGAAAAAGCAGTATCAGTTCTAGATTTCTTCAGCCATTTTGGATCCTGGGAAGTGATTTTGATCTTATTTTTCATGGAGTAAAACTGCATTGAACTTAATAAAATCCCAAAAGTGAGATGAGAATTTTGTATGGTTTGGTTTGGGGTTTGGATTTTTTTTTGGTGCATTCCATAATAATGAGTCAATCCTTCACTGCATAAACCAACATTTCTTGAGCTCAGGATCTTGATCAGCAGAAGCATGTGTTTCTAGCATTGTGGTGCCTGCCTCATGGTTTGGCAGGCTGGGTTACTGCGTGGCTCACCAGCAAGAGTGCCTCTCCTCTTGCAGCTCTCAGGGAGCTCTGCACAGCTCTTTAGCTGCACTGGGAAGTAAGGACTTAACTACTCATACCTTTAGTGCTCTGAGCAGTGTCATCTGAGGTGTTAGTAGAGGTGCCTATCCTTCAGCTACCAGAGTTTTGTAGGTATCTTAACTAGTGATGTTCAAAATAACACTACCAATTTACATACTGGTCAGTATTACCTGCCTTCTTTGATTTTGAAAAGTTCTACTTCCATGTGTTCTTATTCAGCTAGCTATGGCTACAAAGTGAAAATATTCAGAGCAGAGAATAATAAACATAAATAAGCTTATTTTTTAATAAGTCATTAAAACAGAAATAGGTCTTAGTCAAAATCATTAAAGCAGTTTTTTACAAGTAAGTTTGTTAAAAATTTCTGAGATCTCCTATGTAATTAGTTGAATGAGTTTGTTTATATGAGGTTCTGAGTACTTAAAGTGTGAGCCTTTATTGTACTCAGTACATATCTTTATTATAGAAGAATACAATATTATTGAAATACATTTTCAGATCAATGAATGATCATTAATATCCTTAGTCTTAAAATACCTTTCTAATGCTAGAAGTTTTCTTTGATTTTAACAAAGATTCAGAAATGTTCTCAAGTAAGTTTTTGTTTTATTTTGAACACCAAAATAATAATAGCTGCATTTAATTCAGTGTGTAACAAACTATTTATTTGACTCTGCATAAATGTTTTTCTTCCTTTTATAAAATCCTCATGCAGATATGAAGATTTTAATATTCTTTTTAGGAGTACCAGCAGGATATGCAACATATAGTGCTGAGGTGGGATGGAGTACATTGTTCTCTCATGAATATCACTTTTGATCACATCATTAAGTACACAATCCTGCATACAGATGAGCACGGTGTTTGTGACCCAGTGATGTGGATATTAATGAGCATCTTTCCTTGCATCTGACTTTGATCGAACTTTTCATCACCTTTGCTGTTTGGAGAGCTTTGCATCAATTCCAGTTAAGTCCTTGCAGAACTCGTTTAATTTCTTTTACATGACTGACCTTTCTCACACATGACTGGCTGTCACAAGCTGAAGAGACTGGTAGGTCTGGGTTTCTGAATCTTGAGCCATTTAATTGCATCAAGAGGCATTTTGCTGTAGGATAGGAGAGAATACCTGATTACTTAACTCATTACATGCTTTAAAAATGATCCTGAGAGGTCAGACACAGACTTTCTTTGGGTTTTTTGTTTGTGGTTTGGTTTGGGTGGGGTTTTTTTGGGGATATTCACATTTCTGGCTCCTGAAAAATAAAAATACCTAGACATAATTACTAATTGAATCAACATTCAATTTTAATGTTCAGAATGCATCTTAATCTTTAGGAACTACAAAGGAATACACCTTCATCAACTGTTAATACACCTTATTTACACTAGCTGTATACCTGGTCTTATATTCATTGGCTTTTCTAAATCAATCTACACTGTTCCCCTTTAAAACCAGACAGTTTTTCTGGTGATGAACAGCTGGAGTTAGTCTGACATTTGTAATATTCTTTTCATTGCAGTAAAGCTAAATTGACCATATATTCTATCCTTTCTGAAAGACTACCTTTTTTACTGATCTACTCTAAAATTAAAAAAAAAAAAAAAATGTTTTAGCAATAGTGATGTGTTCAATATGTTCAAACTCTGGGTTTTTTTGTTTGCTTTAGATTTAGGTTAGGATTCATCTGACACAAGGTAACATTTCTAAAACTTAAAACATCTAGTCTAAGCTAGTCTTTAGACTCCCTCTAATGCTCATGCAGAGAAATAGACTCCTCTAATTTGTCCCAATTATCTTGGATATCATAGGGTTTGATTAGTAGCTTCTGTTAATAACTGTTTTTCATCAAAGGAGCCTGAATGAGTATCTTAAACTTGATGCTTAACATTTTGATGGTTAAGACTAAGTGAGGCAGACACCACCCCATGAGTTGTGAGATACAGATTCTCTTTCAGTCCAGTACTGTACCAGATTTTTAAATATCTGAGACACATAAACCATGTAGAGCCTCTCCAGAGTCCTCTCCTCAGTGTCCTTCATGCTATTGATCAGCCTGGTATCTTTGTAAGCTTCAAAGATATCACCATACTCTATGTAAGTCCAGCTCTACACTAATTTCCCGCATGACTTATTATAGAAGCCCAAAGATGAGGACTGCTTGTAGCTTGTGTCAAAGAAAAATCTGCCACAATACCTGCTTAAGGAGTTAAGCAACAAGCACACCTGAATATCAGACTATTTGGGGTTTGGTTTTTTGTGGTTTTTGTTTTGTTTTGTTTTGTTCTGTTTGCATTAAGTATAAATGGAAGAAAAATCCAGACAAAGAACCCTGGAATGACATTTATGTGCAGCCCTCAGTGTGATAGTAAAGGTAATAATTCACTTTTTTTCACAGCTACAAGGCAACAGGAATTAAAAATGGTGAGATTCAGCTGGATGACTTCAGTCAACTAATCATCAAAATAGTTCAATTGGAAGAGCAGTTCTTGGACAATAGCCAGATAAGTGAATTCCCCACCTTTACCTTAATTTCTGACCAGAAATCTATGGGGACATGTGTAGCACATTAAAAAGATCAAACACATTCAAACATTGGCTCAGTTTTCTCTCCAGCTAATGGATGTTCTGTCACTTTCCATGCCACAGTTAAAATTAAAGCCTTCTTTCTCTATGAAGCCATCATTGAAGAAAATACTGTAGGGTGTATTTCTGTTTTAAGAAAATAATAAACAATTCCATGTTGTCTGAAGAAGGCACTAAAGCTTACATTTTATCCTTCAGATATATGTTAAAGAGATAAAACTTGATATTTTCATGGAACTATTTTATCAACCTTTTCACTGAAAAAAAAGGAGATTTCTTAAAATAAATCAGCAGATCACAATGCATTTTTATTTATATTTCTTTATTTCTCCAGTCTGAGGGCTAAGCTGATGCCAAACTGACCTGTGCAGAGCTGGGCTGTTAAAACTGAGCATCAATTCATTTATTACAAAGAGAAACAGAAAATAATTGGTTGACATGTTATTCCAAATCTTTCTGCAACTTTGATATGGAGCTGCTAGATTCCTTCTAGTATTTGATATAGTGGAATTATCCTGTGATATAGAACAATAAAAAATGTACAATAAGAGGAATACAGATGAGCTTAAGAGAGAATCATATTCTTTTTGTAGAAATGGAAACTATGGAAAAGTTCAGTTTGCACGTGACAATTAACAGCTATTTTTAATGTCACAGCTGGCATCAAGGAACTGCTGGGGAACATATTATTTCCTTCGTGAGGGTCTTCCTTTGAAAGTCATGAAGTTCTGCACTGTTATGCTAGACTCCTGTTTCTAACACCGAACTTATTTTCATTCAGGTATTAATGTGTGGTGCTGTGACTTGTTTACACATAAATCTTCCTGTGTGAACCACAAACAAGGAAAATGTTTGGAGATCTGTCAGTGTGCAGATGCAAAGCTGAGTTCAGGTGCTTCTGTGTCACTGATACACTGTGAATTTGAACCCTCACTTACCAGTTGTTTATTTGCCCACAAGTAGCTTATTTCCTTTTTTATCATACTAACCTTATGAGTAAATGCAACTGTATGAAGTACCTTGAAGCTGAGGTCTTACAGAACTGTGATATATTTCAAAGTTAAAACATCTGGAAAGCATTCGCTGCCTCTCCCCCAACAGAAAATGAGTGGACGGCTGGCCAGCCACTGGAAAACTTACTGCCAAGGACCATCATGAAAAATGAACTATCATCTCACCCATTAGTATGTTTTTTGTTTTTGCAGTGTTTTGTTGTTAGTTTTGTTGTTGTTCTTCCTAAACCTGGCTGGTTTTATTGTCTCTTGGCATGATCTGGTCACGTTGGAAAGTATTGTGATCATAAAGTTTTCAAGGTGGCACCTTCCCATAGAAAATCCATAGGAGACTTAATAGCATGATTAGTCCATGTACTAGTCCATGTTGTTACTGCCACATCAAATATGGGAACAGGTTGCTCACAGACACTCTAGAATATCTGTCCTTAGAGATGTTTAAAACGCTATTGGACAAGGACCTGAGCAGCTAGATCTAATGTGGAATTTATCCATTCTGAGTGGAGAGTTGGACCAGATGACATCCTGAGGGTCCCTTCCAACCTAAATTATTTTGTGATAGTATTATATTTCCAGGACAGTGAATGACCCACAAAAGTAAGATGAGACTGGGAACATTCAATTCACCAGGACCAGTCTGCATGGAAGATGATGGGATGAAACCCTTCCAAACCTTATGGTCTAGGCTCTAAATAGGTATTTATGCAATAGTTTAGCTTCAGCATTAATAAAGGAAAGTGCTCTCCCTTTCCCACCTTCTCCAATTTTAAACTATTTTATGGCCAGGAAAGTGTACAGCAACGTAGAAGAGCTTTACATTGCAAGTCTCCTGATGTTCAGGAGTGCTTTGTTTTTCAGGATTTGCTGATGTTCAGGATTTGCTTCCCTTTTCCTGGGCCACAGATTTACTACTCTCGTGTAAAAGAGTGTTATCTTTACCTCTGTTGGAAAGTACCACCTGTCAAAGGAAGACAGGGAGCGCTCAGTTCTCAGTGAATAGACATGTAGCCCTCCTGAATTAATTGTTCAGTCAGTTGCTTTCTGTCTGCCAAATCTTTCCTGTTCCCTGTCACAAAGTAACACTCTCAAAGATACAAAATTTTTCACTTCCTAGATTCAGTGTTCAAAATTAGCTATTATAGGTTATAGTGATAAATAAGTATTTGGCTTTATTCAGCTGTTCAAGTATAGTTCTTGACTGTATGTGCCTAGCTTAGGTGCTCTGTATTATATTCTTGAGGCCAAGCATTTTTGTTAAGAATAGCAATCCCTGAAAGAAAGTAGCTCAAGGGATTTGGCTTTAGCTCACCAATATCTACTAAGGTGCGTTATTAGCAGAGCCAGAAGGATACACAAATATTTAGACTCTCAGACCATTTTTCTAGCCACAAATCCCCTCAGGCAAGAATAGATTAATTTTTAAAATTCCTTTCCATGATAACATAGTTGGCTCAGGTTTAACAGACACTATGTTAGAAGTTGGCAATGCTAAAATGAGAAAGTTCTGCTGTCTTCTAGGATAACAAACAGTTATGTGAGTATGTATTATCAAATGTCTACATGTATGTCTACAAACAAACTTCAAGCTTTTATTCCTGATCTGGGTAGCTGGTTTTTATAAAGATAGGGAAACAAAGATATATAGACTTCTGCCAATGCTCTATGACTGTTTTGCTTCCCAGTGTGCAAATAGCTTCAAGAACAAGGTGTTCTCTGACTTTCCCTCCCAAGGTCTTTCCTTTAGTTTAATTCCTAGTGACACTGGCTCAGTGTTGTAGGGGCAGTGCAGATGGTAAATTCACACTTGTCCCATGTTTTGCACCTTGTCAGAACCTGCCATGGTATGGATTCTCTGGGAGTGACAGTATTATTAAACATCTTCTGGTGGAAGCTTCAGAAATCAACACTCAGCTCAGATATGCCATGGAGAGCTGTAATTTTTTTTTTTTTTTCCTTTGAGAACAGAAGAAAAACAACAGCTCTCTGCTGTGATACAGAACTAAAGAAGGACAAAGGAGCCTAAGAGAATTCCTGTTTTGGAAATACTCTGTGGTAATATAGTATAGTAGGAAAAAAAAACCAAAACAACAAACCTTTGAGAAAGGGAGAGTGAAAAAAATCTCAGTGATCAAGATTTTCAGGGTAATAAAAGCCTTGATATTTGTTAACTTTGATTAAGGTTCAGCATATTGAAAGCTCAGATGATTTATTTCAAGAGAATTGTCCCTATCCCTTTGACATCACAAACACACAGCCTTAACTTAATTAGTTGGGAATCTGGAATCATTATGTTGGCATCACAAGAATTATTTTAGCTTTATACAATCATCCAGAAAATCAGAATCAGACTAAGTGTGTCATCAACGCACATAATCAGTACTGCATGGATTATGAATGGAGCAAACACCTTTCCTACCCAACAGATTCATTCACCAAAAAAGACCCTGGAAGAAATTTGCTGTTAAATCAGAGGAACATCATTTCACATGTGAGATTTTAAGTAATAGCACTGAAGAAAATGGCACCAACTGAAATAAATGAAAAGGCTTGCTCATTTATGTTTTCCTGCTTTCTCCTCTACTTCTGGCTAATGAGTGGAAACTACACAACAATTCT
The DNA here is from genome assembly GCF_030463565.1 of Pelecanus crispus. Lineage (NCBI taxonomy): Eukaryota > Metazoa > Chordata > Aves > Pelecaniformes > Pelecanidae > Pelecanus > Pelecanus crispus. The sequence goes on along the minus strand of NC_134644.1, from coordinate 168,855,445 downwards.
GAAAATTGCCTAATGATAGCAACTAGTTTTGCTGGTCTCAGGAGCCAAGGAGATTGCTATCATGTTTTATACACTATTACTTTAGAGATCTTACTTTTGGCTGTACAAGGTCTTGGCAAATATTTAGTGACCAAAAGACCTGCCTTACCAGGTTTGTGCATCAACTTACCTTCATGATGATTTCATATATTCTATTAGTAGCTGCAGAATCTCAAGATTCAAGATTTTAGAGCAATGTTACATTCTCTTAGGCATGGTGGGATAAATTTTCAGCGTGATCAGATGTGAAGACCCAAAATGCATGTCTTCCTCTCCACTCATTAGGGAAAGGAGGAATTGTTTCAGGACTTGGCAGGAGTTCGTGCTTCAAAACCATTAGCTTGTGTCAACTAAGCTTCTACACAATAAAACACCCTATAAGATTCCCCAGATTTCTACTTGCACTGAGATCTCTAGGAAATAATACAGTCCTCTGCATGATAAGTGGATGGGTGTCATAATAAAGGGGTCTCCTGTTTCCATCCTTTACCTCCCTCCCCCTTTGCCACTCTTCTCTGCACCAAGAGCACCACGTTTAGTCATCCCGCTTCTTTCAACCACACTGGAGAGCTGATACTCCATCTCTTTTCTGCTCTGAACCCTGCAAACCAACAGCACTGCCGAGGGGAACATGTCTGTCCTGTGGAGGGGAGCTGGGCTCAGAGCAGCACACTGGTGTGAAGGTGATGAAGGTGGGAAGTAATGAGATCCTGAGGGATGAAACATGAAGAGCAGGAGTTCAGTCTTTCTTACAGGATTGCCTCTCTCTCCTTTCACCCTGCCAGCCCTCTTGTTTCTCTGGATCACTGGCTTCAGTTTCTGGGCTGATCTTTCTCTGAATAACTAAAATGTACTTCTACTCTTAACTAGGGGTATTTTAACCAGGGGGGGAAAAAAAAAAGAAAAAAAGAAAAAAAAGAAATCAGATTACCTCTTTCTGATGTTTTGAAGATATTCCAATGCTCCTCTTCCCAGATTCTCCTTCTCTCAATCTCATTAGAGGTTTTGAACCCTGTGTTGACATTTGTACACAAACCAGATGACACAGCATTTGCACAGCCTGGGGAATAAGGAACCTCTTGAGCTGCATTGGTGTTTGAAAGAACAGACACCTTCTGCGTCCGTTCCTGCTCCAGTATCCCAGCCTTGCTGTCTGCCATGGGCTCTCCTGGCCTCAGCTGAATCACTTATTTGTATAGTTGAGTTCAGGCTAAAGGGTTGGGAGTTGTCCAGTGAAAGGTATTCATTATCACTCTTTTAACCTTTTTCTGCTTATTTTTTATTTTATTTTTCTAATGGATCCCCAGCTGTGCTTACCTGTCAAGAGTAACAATGCTTTTCCTAGAATAAAACCTGAAGGAGTAATCTTGGCAATGTTCAAGCACGTTAATTTCCCAAATAACTGTAATGTGTGGCAGTCAGAGATGCTGGTCTGTCAATATGAGTGCGTGGTTTTGCATTCGATTGCAGTGCTGATGAAAACAGAAATGAAACCACATGGTGTGTTGTGCTGGACTAAAAAATGTAGACTGCTTTTCCTCAGTTTCCTCCAGCCACGCTACTATGATTTTGGAGTAGGTATGCTGATGCAACTGACTTTGCCGTATAAGTGTATTTATGCCCATTTCTGCGGGAGATGTCCCTTGTACCCCTATGCTAAGTGACTTACTTACACTACAAGATTTACCAAATGACCACTAGCTTCAGCAGGGCTCAGGTTCCATCCCTGAAGAATGCAAATTAGGAGAGCAACTTGCAGTGACACAGATGGCACAGCAAATTAAGAAAGCAGTACACATGTTTTACAGGGGAAAAAAAAACCCCTTTTAATTTAAAACAAAGAAAATAAAGAAGATCCAGAATGAACTTATAATTGAAGTTTAATTGTCACCTTCCATAAAAGTAAAAGTGCATAAGAAGCTTTAAGAGCAAGCAATCACAGTTAAAAGCATAACATGAGCATCTGGTTCTTCCATATAATGGATGGTATGTTAATATATGATCTAAACATCATCTCTAATGTTTTATAAACAAAGATAAATTAACAGGATCAATTTTGCCTAGCAAATATTCTCCACCTAAAAGGATAATCTTTGAACACTAATAAAATAAACCACAAATCATATTTACTCTTGGGCTTACTCTCTTGCTGCAATTTAGCCTAGCTTGAGACAATATGGCAAACTCTATTAGTAAAAGCATAATTTACTTTTTTTCTCCAAAGAATTAGTTTTCCTTTAAGGTGTTTTGCATAGATACAGTTACTCTCAGAGTAAATGGATTAATGATAATTAATATTTACTCATTAAGTAATTTAATTAAATAATTAACTTTATCTGAGTTTTCCGTAACATATGCTTCCAGTTCTATGAGCATTCATGCATTAAAGATTACAACTGTTTTTTGTATCTAACAAGAAGATATTTATTCATAAAAGAGAATAGGTATATTATGATGTCTATACATGATTAGAATTATGAGGCTTGTATGCACATGGTAATTCAAAGCCAAGATGATTTCCTGAATTAAGATTCCTGTCCAGAATAATCACAAGTAGTGCAATGTACTTCACAGGTGGAGAGGCTGTTCTAAATATATTTGGTTTTGACTCAAAATCCATTCATAGAGCACTTAGTATGAATGTTCTAGGTGGGGTAAGAAATGGAAATTCCATTCCACATTGATACGTTACTTTCTCAGTGAATCAGTAGATAAAGGTCATCCAGCAAACCAGCTGAAAAAAAATCCCCTCACTATGAAGAACTGTGCATATGTTTACATGATCACAAGCAACTGAAGACATGTTCAGAGGTTTTCTCCTCTCAGATGGAGATTCCTGCTCCTCAGCTGATAAGTTGTTGCAGCTGACCCTTTTCACTGAGACATGTACAGTCAGTCAGTTCCAAGGTCTTACCTGAAAGAAAATTAACATTCTCTTGAAAAGTAAGAGTTTCTTTGAGTACTTCTAACTACATCTTTTGTCTAGGCAAACTGCCAGAAAACTGAGAAGGTCAGAAAATAGGTGAGCAGAGACATGCCTAAACTGTACCTGCCAAACTTCTACAGTGAAAGAGAAAGAAAGAGAAAGAAAGAGAAAGAAAGAAAGAGAAAGAGAAAGAAAGAGAAAGAAAGAAAGAGAAAGAGAAAGAGAAAGAGAAAGAAAGAAAGAAAGAAAGAAAGAAAGAAAGAAAGAAAGAAAGAAAGAAAGAAAGAAAGAAAGAAAGAAAGAAAGAAAGAAAGAAAGAAAGAAAGAAAGAAAGAAAGAAAGAAAAAGAAAGAGGGAGAGAGACACCAATTAAATAATCTGGTCCTTTGGTTTCAAATGGGAAAACAATGTATATGGATTTTTTTCACCCAGGTGCCAAATCTAAATTCTTAGTGGTACCATATAGCAAAGAAACCACCAACAGACATAAATGTTGCATGCCTTACCTAGAACCAAAGGGAGACATTATTTCCCACTGATGGTGTTTAATGATTGATTGTGTGTCTTAGAAAAGAAAACAAAGAGGCAAAACCCCAAATCAATAACAAAATCCCCTAGAGCTGAGATGATTAAGGGATGGGAACATCTTTCATATGAGGAAAGGCTGGGAGAGCTGGGACTGTTCAACTTGGAGAAGAGAAGGCTCAGGAGGGTTTTATCCATCTGTATAAATACCTGATTAGAGGAAATGAAGATGAGGGAGACAGACTTTTCCTGGAGGGACCGAGTGATAGGACAAGAAGGAATTAATTAAAAAGAACAAACAAAAAAACCAAAAAAAAACCCTCAAACCACATCAAATTCCATCTGAACACAAAAACCCACTTTATACTGTGGGGGTGACAGCACAGTCACAGGTTGCCCTGAGATACTGCAGAGTCTCCATCCTTGGAGATATTTAAAACCCAGCTGGACACTGTCCTGCCCACTCTGCATTAGCTGAACCTGCTTGAGCAGGGAGTTGGGATTGTTGATCTCAAGAGGTCCCTTCCAGCCTCAACGATTCTTTGATTCTGTGATTCTGTGAATTAGTTGTAACTTAAAACATGACAAGATTTGTGTAGTTTTAAAGTTTTAAACTTTATAGCTGATTCCACAGAAATATTTTTCATGAAACATCTTACCTTTGTCTTCCTGATACCAACCCAGAAAAGACAGTAAATTTAGATGGATGGACTTTCATTAGCATTCCTCAAAATGTCATGTCAAGGGGATGTTGCCCTGGAAACCCTGAAGGTTGAACAAAAGGGACATCTCAAGTAGCTAGTCTTTGGGGACTGTATTCCACCGCCTCCTTTATGGAGGAATAAGGTCAAGAAGGCAATCTTATGAAACCTTTCTCCTTGCCTTTAAATGCAGATGTAGACAAGCAGGATTCTCACAATGTCTTCACCTTTGTTGCCAAGATTAATCTGTATAATTTAGACATAGTATAGATATCTGTATTAGAAGGTCAGTCACTCCAACTTGGCTTTTCAGTAAATGGCAGAAATGATCACCCAGAAGATGGCTGAGATCATAGTGCCTTTCAGAGGGGGAATTTAATCCACCTTCCTGTATTGCTGACAAAAAGTTAAGATTACTGTGCTCCAACTTAAATGCCTGATACATAGGATTAATCTTGTATGTATATACCCAGGTGCTACATGATGGCATCCTGCAATCCACAGTACCTGGTAAGTGAAAAAATAATGTGGGAAAAAAGTCTTTAAAAGTTTGTGCAATGAGCTACAGTCCTCTGTGTTTTAATAGAAGCATACCAGAAAAAACTACTTAGTTTTCTTTCTCCCTGTTCGTGCAAATTTTCTTCATACTCTTTCTACTTAGGAAATCAAGCAGATAATTCTCCATAAGCCAGGCCCTCATTAAAAGATCTTGTGCTACCAAGTACTCACAATGGGATTCATCACAATTAACTTTAGATCTGTAGTATATGAACATCAGCATTTGAGCAAGACATCTCAGCATGGTCAGGAGACCAGCTCCCACTCTAAGCTACTTGAAACTTCATTTTTTTCTAAGCAATTTCATTATTGTTTGTTTGTTTTCCTGAATATGCTTTAGTTAGTCAAGTGTCTGGGGTTTGGTTTCTCTGGTTTTGTTTTTCTTTTAAGTTTAACTAAGGTAAGGGAAGAGGAAAAAGGAAATCTTTTTTCAGTTAATTTTTGGGGGTTGGGTTCTCAAAAACAATGCTTACAGGAGAGCAAATGGGATCAAAGGCTTATCTAAAAGAAATATTTTTAAAAATAATAAAAAAAACCCAAACAAACCCCAAAACCATTCAAACCCTCCACAGTAAACAGCATTCCTCACCAGCTCTACTTGTTTATGAATAACTCTCTTATCCTATAGTCTCCCAAAGCATACCCTTTTTTCACCTGTAAGACAAGATCCTGGCTGTAAGTAAGCATTACTAGGTTGAATTTTAAGAGAATAGTGGGAGACAACACTCCGGTTCCATGCTGGGCATTTGCTGGTGAGTCCACCCTTGAATACAGGGGGTGAATGAAACAAATGAAACAAAAAAAATAGGGAGAATGATGCTAGATGCTTGACATGCCAGACAAAATTATCTGTTCAGTGTTTTATTTCTCCTCCCCATCTGAATTGTTACACAATATATTGAGTTTAAGAGCTCAAGGTAGTTTTTGTAGCCACTGCCTGACTGATGCTCCCTCTGATTAACACTAAATACAGGGGTAGATCCCTGTCCTCAGAGGAAGGAAGAAAAACTATTTTGGCACTTCTGTTTGAATCTGTCATCATCGAGGGGTAGCACATCATGTATCAATGCATGTCTGAGGCACTAGGACTCATGTATGGATGAAGAGGATCTGGCAGGCAAGATATCTGATAAATCTGCCCCGAGTAAGATCAGTGCACCCAAACAGGAACAGAGCAGTGGTTACTCATGCTGCGACTGAGGTTGAAAATGTATGATCCTGACTTTGCGACCCTGTAACCCAAGATGATTGACAATCCACCAGCAGGCCCATTTTCTTCTCGTAGGAAAACAGCAACAGCTGTCTCTGAAGCAACCTACAGGAAACAGGTAGTAATATGTCTTCAGTCATCCTTTCACCAAGCAAATTACAGTATTCTGGACAGGGTAAGAAAGAGGCCATCTGTTATTCCTCTTGATGAAATGTTTAGTGTGGGAACATTTTTTACCTTGCAAGGTGGCCTCAGAGGCGTAATGCAGCTCTACCACACATCTGTCTGTCACTAAGACATTACTTCAGCTACTAACCCCTCCTCTCCTGATCACATTAGATTGATTTATGTCTCAGTTTTTTCTTTTCTTCTTTTCCCCAACACTTTTTTATAATTGCAAGGAGTTTGGGTTTTTTGGGGTTGTTTTGTTTTGTTTTGTTTTTACATCTGTCACTGTGGAGCAGCTAAATTGTCCTGACAACTCTTTCAGCTGATGTTCTATACTAAAAATTCTTCTTCATACATTGGTTTGCTATTGGACATTTCCTCTGTTTAACATACATTTCAGTGGAAAGTGGACTGGATTTCCAACATATTGATGTGAATTTTCTGTTTATAACAACATTTCTCCTCCCTTTATTCTTCCATAATTTGAAGGGCAAGCAATCTACCTCTGGTCTTTTTGGAATAGGTGAAAACTTTTCCCCAAATGAATGTCCTGCAGAATTGTGCAGGGATGATTTTTATAGGGTTTTACAGAAGTGTATGAAAGAAAAACACCCTTCAAACCTCTAGAGAATAATAGAAAATTGCCTAATGTCTACAGGTTTTTTGAATAGTCTAGTAGAAATCTGTGCCATACGCAACAGTATCTGATTAATTCTCATTTCATAAAAAACATTCTCTATTAGTAACAATCAGGTTCTTCTATGAGATAATAATATATTTTGTTAGCATAGTCCTAACGGTACATAGCATAACTCAACAAAACACAAAAGTACTATTAAGTACTTAGCCAAATAAAGGTGTAAGTCAAGAGCTAAGATATCTGCCCCAAAACAATACATGGAATTTTTGTTTGGATAGATGTACATGGATTCTCCTTCAGCATCACACTAAATGTTGCCCGACAGGTAGTTTAAAAAGAAACCTCTATAAATTATTACTCCCATGTGCAATGCTAGAGGGCCAGTGATATGTCTTCCACATCAGACCTATTGCTTGCAAACTGAGTGGTACTTGCTTGAGTAATCCCTAACAGCTCATGAACATTGGAACCACTGAACAGCATGAGCAGATCATTTTCCTCTCTGATTGCTATAAAAGGGTAGGTTCAGTTATTTCTCTGGAATTCTGCAGGACAGCATTTATAACTAGTTGGGCTGCTTCAGTCCTGGCTATATGTAATGCTCACTCATTCTATGTAGGTCACCTGACCTTCTAATTTGATGCTTTGAAATACAGCATCCTCCAGAAGTCCCGTCTTATGTGTTAAATATGTAACTGTTCCTTCAAAACTCTTGGTTTTACCCTTGAAAAATTAAGTATCTGAAGCTTTCCCAAGACAAAAACCAGGCAACAGCAAGCAATTCCAAGAACAGGTCAAGCTTGAAAAGAATAAATGAATGATAGCAACTATATTGCAAACTCTTGACCTTTGCATACATCTCTTAATGGCTATAGTTCTTCAAATGTTTTAAATTTCAGTCCAGCATGGTTGGCCACTGAAAAGTACTGTGGCTTACAGCTGACAAAACAGGGAACAGATTTGGTCCAACAGGCAATATGAGAGATTCTTTAGGTTATTAATTTTCCCATCATCCTCCTTTTTCTCTCAAAAAATGGTCTATTTTATTAAACATTACAACGTATTAAAAACACAGTATTTTTATTCTGATGTGTGACATATGCATTCCACCAGCATTATCTGTTTCAATAGTTTTTGTACTTTAGACATTATAGTTTGTAATATATCTGCCTCCATCCTATGTTTCTGTGTTTAGAGGAGTGAAACAACCCCGAATAATATATATGATTAGCTCTACCTGCCTTGTCCAAAATGTGCTGATTCTGCTGGAAAACAGTTTTATTGTCTGTCATGGGCTTTGGCCTAAGCCAGAACTATTCACAGAATTAAGACAGGCCCTAATTCAGTTTTTTTTTCCTTACTGAGGGAAAGATTTAAGCCACTGAACTCAAAAGGATTAAGCGTTTGCAGAAAATAGAGCTGTTGGTTAAATACTTTCCTAAAGGAAGCCTTTATGCAGACCTCTGCTGTTCTGCTTTTATTCTTCCAACAAACAACTTTATTTCATGGTCACTTTCTAACAAAGATTAATATTAATACATTTTTAATGTTCAGATTGTCTGGATTCTTTTTGACTCAGTTTGACTGATTCTTTACATGAATCAGGACACTATACTTCTAGTTGCTTTTCCTTCAGTTCTGTTTCTCTATTTTTAATCATTCATAAAAATGTAAATGAGAAACCAACAATATTCTCATGTTGAAGCCCTGTTTTGTATGCATGAAAATCAATGGTAAAGTGTTTATTGAATTAAATGGAACAGTATCTGGTCCTTTATATGTATTGATCTAATAAAATAAGGTCTTAATTATTTGCTATTTGGAGAGTTCAGCATATCCTTACGGTATCCGTAGAACTGATAAAATCAGACAGCATGATATGAAATGGCAAGGTGGCCATTGATTTTCAAGAGGAAAAGAATACAAACCTTTTGTATATTGTGTGCTTTTGTCCAAGGGCTGATTCCATGTTAACAAGTAGGGTGGAGCAGCAGAGGGAGATCTGGAAAGTGAAACAGTTTGTGAAGATAGTTTAAGGTCCACACAACCTGTTGTTCAAGGTTTTTATTTAAGTCTGCCTTGATATTAACTCATGGACTGAATACATGTCTGTGGCTTGAGAACTGTTCCGAAACAGATCTTCCAGTGTATTTTCATGTAAAAAGAATGTAGTGTGCATGCACAAAGAGCACCCTCTGACACGAACCAAAACATCATTGGTATGAACCAAAGCACATTGAGGTGTATTTTGAAAGGTTCTTTTCAAAAGAGCATTCTTGACCTGAAATCAAATGCTAGCGAGATGGGAATGTCAGTGACTGAGCAAGAAGGATGTCCTTTTGAGTTGTTAGAGCTGATGACATCATAACCTGAGGCGGAAAAACAAAATAATGTTAGGAACACAGAAGATGGAAATGTGCTTTTACATTACATGGCTGCGAAAGACCATATTTATCTCATAAAGTAATATGATTAAAAAATATTTCAAATATTTAAAATGTGTTTATGTTTAAAACAAGCTAAAGATAGTTCTTCAGCCATTTCTTAAGGAGCTTTTAGTGGAAATGCTGATGTAACCTCAGATATAAAGGTATGAATGCCGTATGTCTTACTTGACTTTAGTCACTGAACTTGGCTAGATTTCTCAAGAGTTGGCATAAATATATATAAATAAATGTACTGAAGAAGAATCTGCTAGAATTAAAAGTAAAAGAATGTTATCTAGAAATGATGAATTTGGTACCTAAAATTGTTATAACTATTATTATTATTTTATCTTTCTTTATTTGAGATAAAATCATAAGATTGTAAAGAACCAGCCATTTCCCACAGTGTTCCTCCTCTTTATAAGAAAGGACAGGCTTTTAAATCATGCTGTGGGTTTTGTTTCAAAGCCTGAAATTCACAGAGTTAGAAAAATTTCAGATATATGCTTTTGACTTCTTCTATCCCTTCCCCCCTTTTAAAGAGGCGCCATAGAATAACATTGGTTAGGGGAGGCATGAGACTATTTTGACATAGAATCAAATAACAGCCCAGGTTGGTAGGGACCTTGAAAGATCATTTTTTCCAACATTTTGTGGGAAAGGCAGCATAGATGAGATTATCTAAGCACCCTGTCCAGTCGCATCTTGAAAAACTCCAGTGATGTAGACTCTACCACATCCCTGTGGAGGTTGTTCCAGTGATTGTTCTCACTGTAAAGAATTTCTTTCTTATATCAATATGAAGCCTCTCCTGCTGCAACTTGTACCCATTGCCCCTTGCCTTTGCCATGTGGCTTCCTGTGAAGAAAGAGCCTCTGTCCTCTTTGTAGCCACCCTTTAAGTACTGGAATACTGTGATGAGGTCCTCCCTGAACCTTCTCTTCTGCAAGGAGAAAAGACCTAACTCCTTCAGCCATTCCTCATAAAGCAGGTTCTCCAGCCCTTTGATCATCTTCGTAGCCCTCCTTTGGACTCTCTGCAGTCTGTCCATGCCTTTTTTGAATTGTGGGGACCAGAACTGGACACAGTACCAACAAGTGCTGAGTAGAGTGGAATGATCAGGGTTCTATTTCTGCCCTTGCAGATGCAACTGGGGAACTGATTTGTCATTGAGCTGCAGAGGCTCGCTGCTGACTCATATTCAGATGGTTGTCCACCAGGACCTCCAGGTCCCTTTCAACAAGGCTGCTCCCCTGCCACACAGATCCTAGCCTGCACTGGAATCTTTGGCTATGACATCCCAGTTACAGGATTTTGCACTTGTCTTCGTTAAACCTCATACAGTTGTTGTTTGCCCACTCTTCCAGCCTGTTCAGGTCTCTTTTTAAGATGTCTCTCCCTTCTGATGCATCCTCTTCACCACTCAGTTTAGTGTCATCAACAAGCTTGGTGAGTATGCTTTTAATCCCATGATCCAGATAATTTATGAAGATGTTGAACAGTGTGGGGTTCAGTACTGATACTTGGGGGACCACACTTGTGACAGGCTGTCAGCCTGAGTAAAAACTATTGATCACCACCCTCAGAGTATGGCCAGTTTCCTACCCATCTCAGAGACCACCCGTCCAATCTGTGTCTTGCCAGTTTGTTCAGGAAGAGGCTGTGGGAAACAGTGTCAAATGCTTTGCTTAAGTCCAGGTAAACATTATCCACTGCTCTCCCAGGGTTGACAGAGAATGTTATTTTACTGTAGAAGGCTATCAGGTTAGTCTGGCATGATTTGCCTTTGGCAAATCTTTGCTGGATTTTCCAAATCACCTGCTTCATTTAGTTTGTGATAATTTCTAGTATTACTTGTTCCATTACTTTTGCATGAATTGAAGTTAGACTAATGGGCCTCTAGTTTTCTGGGTCCTCTATTGGCCCTTCTTGTAGATGGGTATGATATTTGCCCTCCTTGAATCATCAGGAATATCCCCTAATCATCATAACTTTTCAAAGATTATAAGACAGTGGCCTTGCAACAATGCCAGCCACTTCTCTTAACACTCTGGGGTGGATTCTGTCCAGGCCCATAGATTTATGTGGGTTAAACCCTTGCAAGAGGCCGCAGACCGGCCTTTCCTCTTCCACTGTTGGGTTGACGTGTTTTGTTGTAGCTACCTGATCATGTGATCCAGGGTCCAACTACAGCGGTAAATACAGAGGCAAAGAAGGCATTGAGAACATCTGCCTTGTCAGCATTATTAGTGACCAGTTTCCCTGCCCTGTTTAGCAATGGGCCTATGTCTTCCCTGTGCATCTGCTTACTGCTCACATCTCTGAAAAACCCTTTGTTGTTTTTCTTGATATGTATGTCCAATTTCAGTTCTAGCTGAGCCTTAGCCTTCCTGACTTCATCTCTGCATGCCCTAGCAAGGTTCTTGTAGTCCTCGATGGTTATTTCGCTGCCTTTCCTTGGCCAGTATGCTTCTTTTTTGCTTTTAAGCACAGTCAAAATCTCTTTGTTAGGCCAGGACGGTCTCTTTCCTGCTTTCTTCCTTTCCCTTGGTAGGGAAGTGACTGTTCATGTGCTTCCAGGAGGCTGTTCCTGAATAACTCCCAGCACTCACAAGCTCCTTTGCCCTCCATGGTTGCTTGTCATGGAATCCCTCAAAGCTGGGCTTTGAGTGTATTGAAGCTGGGTCTTCTAAAATCCATGGTCTTTGTCCTACTACTGGTGTTCAGTATGCTCAGCGGGATCTTAAACTCCACAATGTTGGCACTGTATCCAAGGCTACTATTGGCAGTTATGTTGTCAAGTAAGTCTTCTCAGTTTGTAAGTAGTAAATCCAGCAATGCACTGTTCTGAGTTGGCACGTTCAGCATCTGTAGCAGGAAGCAGTCCTCAACGCATTCCAGGAACCTGATGGATGACTTGTGCACCGCTGTGATGTTTTCCCAACAAATGTCTGGGTAATTGAAGTCACCCATGAGGATCAGGTTCTGTTGGCTCAAGACATCCTTGAGCCGCTGAAGTAAGGTTTCATTAGCCTCATCTTCTTTGTCTAAAATTCTTTCATTTAAAACTATAACTTAGAACTTGTAAAGAGATGGAAAAGCTGAAGGTGGGGTGGGGGGGAGGCTAGAGATATGATTCCTGTCATTATTCTTTTCTTATTTTTATTAGTCACATAATTGTTGGAAGACATGCTTACATGAGCATGTTGCCTTGTGGGACATGCCATCTTGATGGAAGAAGGCATATGCCCAAAACAGCTTGCAATTTATCTGAAAACAGGATGCAAGAAAAAAGAGATAATCAGTTTTGGTCCTGAATCTTAAAAATATGCCTGAAGTCCTACCACAATTAATAGCATTACTCATTCATTTGAAATAAAGCATGGATTACATATCTTACTGAGCAAGCAACCACACAGGGAAGATGAAGGAAATAAAACAGGTAAGAGTAGCAACACAGTAAGATACAGTGACTCTAGACATGTTGGTATCTTGTAGTGGAGGATGATATGGGGACATCTGGCTTGACTGCATCTGAAGGCAGGTTGGGCTCAGAACAGCACATCCCAAAGAAAGCACCTCTCTTAGAGTCCATGAGTGCTCAGACTGGGTGGTGTCTCAGAATAGCTTACCTGATGTCAGGAAGAGCTGTGTATTTCCACAAGATATATTGCAGTCCTTCTTTTAGATGGGCTATTTCAGGTCACTGGTAGCTCAGGGAGTGCTTCACTATGCTCTGCTGAGCAGCATACATGAGCTATTTGGCTGACCCAGATTAATTGAAAGGTATTCTGTTCTCTGATTTTGGTTTGTTTAATTTTTTCCCCAACCTTACTGAAAGACTTTGGGTATTTTCATTCACTTTAAATACATAAGGCCAACCATCTAACTTTACCAAATCTCAGATATTTGTAATTAGGTGATTACGGGGCAATTTATGTATTATTTCCTCTAGCCCTCTTCTTGTCTGTTCTTTCACACGCATAAGGAACCTCAAATAGGCATCAGTGCCTGTTTATTGACAATGAAAGTAAATCAAATATTTTTTTTCTTGCCAATGTAAATTGTGTTGTATGATTTCATTCCCAAAATCCTTTGAAGGCACACATTTTCTACCAAATATTGTGATATATTTCTTCATTGTATATGAGTCAATATATTCTCCTAGAACCATGAAGAAATTAAGATTTGTCTGCATAGACCAAATATTTGTGAGTAGAGTCCATAAAATCTAGCAAATAGTGGATTAGTAGTAAGTACTGGCTAATGATGCACTTGACTAAAGTTTCTTTTTTTTTTCCAATTGGTTATAAGTAAGTAGTTGTTTATACTTAATAGACCATGTTAATTACTGCATTTCTGAAATTTATTGAACAATTAAAATAAAGCACCAGAGAGTTGTTATACCGAAGGGAACGATCCTACAGTGAGTGTTACACAAAGGGACAATTAAACAACCTAATACCACTGAGCCTGTTCCAGCTGATAATTCCACATATCTATTAACAGAGTTCAAGTCTAAACTTCATTCTGTGTTTTGTCACTGCATTAGCCACTTTGTCCAAGGATCTGACCTAAATTACTTTTTAGACACTGGCAGAACTCTCACAGACTGCAGTTTGCTTTGGATTAGGCATCCCAAATGACTGTTTTTTTGGCCTAAAATAATGGAAGTCTACCAAACTGATTTGTCACCTTTGCCTGATGTTCACACATACTAATGAGTTCTGAAAATGTTAATTTGCTTTGTGCCCAGATCAAATACACTGCTCTGTCAGAATAAAATAAGTTCAGAGCCAACAAATTTACATGAGTGTAGTTTATTCTGAAAACATTTACATGTCATTAATACATTAACATAATATGATGTTCAGAGCATATTTAACAGTGACTGGGATGCTCCTGATTAGGAATTGTGGGCAGTGGAAAGATCACAGCTTTTCTGTGTCGTGGGTTTTTCAGGCATCCCTGGATTACCTTATATCAAGGGAGCTGACACCTTCTGCTGAAGAGAAAACTGGAGATCACAATGCTTTAAGCTATTATTTTCCTGTGGGATCATCTATTCTTACTGGTGATTGATACTTTTGAGTTTTGCTGGACATGTGGGACTTGGTTCAGCTGTCCAAACACAGGTGTCTATTATCATTTTAGCTTCATGGTATCCTGCCTGGCCTCTAGCTCTCATTTGAGAAGAGAATGTGTGTACCTAATAACCTAACAAAACCAAACTGGATACCACAAAGAATTTCAAATAGGCACCACTGTCTGTGATTGACAACAGAGGAGAATCCTTGGTCTTCCCTATCTATATGACAACAGAGGAGAATCCTTGGTCTTCCCTATCTATAATGGAAGCATGAACACCTTGCTCATATGTAGATAGCAATGTATTCACACCAGAATTTAAGGTCTTAATCTGGAGCTGAATCCTACCCATGGCTAGCATATATGAACCTCCTAGAGATTCCTAAACTTCCTGTTGACTTCCAAGCCTAACCTTAAACAGTAAGGGTAAGTAAATTCTTTACTTCGCAGAGATCTTCAGGCAGATCTCTATTGAATTTTCTCAGAGTAGAAAATGGGGAATTTTTTTTTTACAGTTTTCTGCTACTTCTTATCCTAACAGCAGAGAGAATCTGCTTGAATGGCAGAGCCCAATGTTATCTTTTGCTACACTTGCTATGGAGAGGCTTTTTTCTAACATAGTTTGAGTGGCTTTTCTAACCCAGTGTAGGGCTCCCACCCCATTCAGACAATTAAGGTGTTTCACCACACTCAGATGACTAAGTATTGAATTGGAGAAGCCATTATACCAATCCTGCAAAACAGATTCTTGTCCCATGCATGTATCTCATCCTATTGAATAACTGGTTTTTTTCTCCTTTCAAGAAGCCTTTGACTGACAGCAGCTGGATTGCTGCTTTTCACTGCTGTGAGCAGTTATGCAGGGTCAGTGAAAATCCTGGGAATATCAGACTGCTCTTGCGCTTAGCAGTGAAAGCACAGCTGTACATGCTGCCCCAAACTCCTGCAGAAGCCTGTCCTGTAAATTAAAGCTTTTTGTTAGCAAAGCCTGAGACTTAACTATTGCAAGCTGAATGGGAGAAGTGGTCACCAAAGCATCCCCGCAGATCACAACTTTCATAGCAGGGAAGGAATGGAGGTGGTCCAGAGCAGGTCGGTCTCAGCTGGCTCACCTGTTTTCAAATTTTGAGCAGCAGAGCAAGAGTAAACAACCGAGCCTGCGATCTGACTGGCAAATCAAACAGGCTCTGTACACATGAGTTGAGAGAGGGATATGGCCTTATGGGAACCCAGTGACTGAAGAGAACTGGAGGAGGAATTTAGCAAAATAGCTTTGCAGAGAGTCAAATGTACCTGTCTCTGCTATGTGGCAAACTTTGTGAACAGGGAATCCAGGTGGGAGGTTATTTTTCATCTTCAGCCTTAAGTCAGACCTGCTGCTCAGTCAGTAGAGCCAGTATTTTTTAAGTGTAGCCTTTCTGGAGGGCAATGAGCAATTGTGTTTCTCTTGACTGAACAAGACTTTGAGTAGCAACGTGCTGCCTGGCAACATGATTGCTCCTAGCTGGCTGGATGATGTCTACCAAGGCTATGTGTGACGTCACCCAGCAGCTGCCAGCCGTGAGCTGATTACAGCCATATGATGATCAGCCATTTGGATTCACACACAAACATCTCATTCATGCTCAGCTGCTGCTTTCTTCCCCGGGTAACAAAAAGGCTCTTTGATACAATCATGGCACAGGGAATATCATCAGACCACAAGAAAGAGCATTTAACTCCATCATGTTTTTGAACAATGGCTTGGAAAATTACTCCCCTTAAGGTGCAAATAAGAATACATTGCCAAACACATGATGTGGCAGCACATCTTAGTGGTACTGACTGTCGAGAGGTACTTTGCTGCATGACTCTAGAATTGCCTACCCATTACAGATAGGGTGGGTAAGGGCAGGTGGAAAGGGAAAAGGATCAGTATGCCTTGTTTTAAACTGCCTGCCTTCAAAATGTAGCAGAGCAATTAGAGCTGAGGCTTAAACATAGCAACAAACCAGAGTCTGTGGTTAGCGCTAGTCCTGTGGTTGCATTTAAAACCCTGTCCAAGCCCACAGAGCTGTTAATGCTCATGACCATGAAGAATTGAGTTTGTATTACATACAGATTTTGTGACAATGGAATTTGAGGCTGTTTATTTATTTATTTATTTTTATCACATAGTGCTGGAATAGTTCATTTGGGAATAAGCACAGCTACAGAGATAAATCAGTGTCGTAGTCCATGCTACCCTCATTTTTTCCCCCATCTTCAAAAAGTAGACTTCTATAGGCATGTGTTGTTCATTAGAGGGCACCACTGATATTAGGAGCTCTGTTACTTGATCCATACCTTTACTGCTCTTTAATCACAGAATAAATCTTACTCAGCATTGTTAAAGTCAGTGAATAAATTCTCCATTGGAACTTTTGCTGATTTCCAAAATGCTATTTTTAACTTTCTGGTTTTAGTATATGTATGTATGTGTATACTTGCGGTACATAAAAATCATTTGTCAGGGGACATTTCCACTTTATTATTAGTTTTTTTTCAGTTTTACTTATACAACTTTGCATCCAAGAAGGCTAGATTGCATATCAGATTAATTTTAACCACGATTCTGGGTTTTTTTCTTTGTTATTTATCCATTTGAATTACTATTTTGTTCATAAACCTTCTAATTAAATAAAATAAAATGAATTTTTCTCAATTATGTTATTTATCCTAGTCTCCTTTTTTGTGCAACCTCTGGGTTTTATGCAATGACAAAACTCATGTTCATTCAGTTCAATTTTTTTTCAGCTAAGAGCTCAAGATATTTCAACATCCGATGCATGAGACTAACGTGAATGGAAAAGGAAGAAAAGAGTAAAAATTTTCAACCATGATAATAATAAAATATTAAAAATTCTTCCCAGAACACCTTGGAACAATAATGACTTTGTTCTAAGGGTGGTTATTCGATTCTATAAAGTGCTGGTGGTTTGGGTGCATTCTTAAAAGCTCCAAAGAAAAAAAAAAGAAAAAAAACCAGTGACATCAGACATTTCATGTTTTAAATTATTAGCTAGCTGTGTATTTATATCACTTTTTTCAACTCTGTACAGAAATACAGTGTTTACTGCAAGGTGTTCACGGTATGTCCAGAAGACTGAAAGAGCTACCTGTCCCTACTGAGGAGAGAAGGCACGTGGGATAGCCTACATAAATATTCTGCAGAACACTAATGAAAGTGCATCACTAAATGATAACAGTTAAAATATCAAATTAATATTTCTGTGAAATAAAGCAATTTTACAGAATCACAAAATTACAGAATCGCAGAATCTTTGAAGTTGTCTGGGACCTTCTAGAGATCAATCTGGCCCAACCCCCGGCTCAAGCAGGGTCACCTACTGCAGGTTGCCCAGGACTGTGTCCAGTCAGGTTTTGAATATGTCTAAAGATGGAGACATTGCAACCTCTCCGGGCAACCTGTTCCAGTGTTTGAGTACCCTCACCGTAAAAAAAGTTTTTTCTTATGTTCAAATGTTTTGTACTTCAACTTGTGGCCATTGTCTCTTGGAAACCACTGAGAAGAGTCCATCTCTCATTCCCTTCTTCCCTCCTGTAAGATATTTATCCACATTGGTAAGATTCCCCTGAGCCATCTCTTATCCAGGCTGAACAGTCCTAGATCTTTCAGCCTCTCTCCTCACATGAAAGATGTTCCAATCCCTTCATCATCTTCATGGTCCTTCTCTGAAGTCAATTCAGTAAGCTGATATATACTTGAGCATCATATTCACACCTAAATATACATGTATGAATATGCACAGATGCATGTTGATATAGGTATGTTCTGCAGAAATCCCATAAAGTGCCTTTGCCTTGGTCTTCTCAGACCTTTTGGGATGGGAGGTGAGAGAAGCTATTTGACTGCCTTTAACCCTACCACTACTACAATGGTTAGCTGAGGAAGCCTGACCACATATTCCTGCATCAGTCCTGGGTTTGTTGATGCAGGCTAAGGTATTACAACCTAGCTGGCAACCTAATTAGGAAAAGGTTAAAGTTTTGTTGCTTTTTCAACATGGAACTTAAATGGTCCGCACCTAACAAATTTGTATCTGGACAGAACATGCTGGTGTTAAATCCCTATATGTAGCAAGGACTTCTCCTGCCCCTCCTCTTTCACTCCGCTTGCCTAGCACGCCCAAAGACATCCTGTCATGCTCTGCGGCTTCCTGGGCTGTCGCAACACCTATGTGCCATGTTCAAAGGTCACATCCCTCCCTGTTTTGCATTGCACTGCAAAATAAATGGTGCTCTGCCAGTGGTACGGAAAGGGAGATTTTGTGGGTTAAGCCCAGTGAGCAGCTCAGCTCCACACAGCTGCTTGCTCACTCCCACCCAGTGGGATACAGGAGAGAATCGGAAGGGTAAAGTCAGAAAACCTGTGGGCTGAGATAAAGAAGCTTTAATAGGTAAAGCAAAAGCTGTGTGTGCAACCAAAGCAAAACAAGGAATTCATTCACTACCAAGAAAGCAAGGCTTCATCATGCATAATGATTACTTAGGAAGACAGACACCATAACCCTTCCTCCATCTTCCCCCAGCTTTTATAGCTGAGCATGACATCATATGGTATGGAATATCCTTTCGGTCAGCTGGGGTCAGCTGTCCCAGCTGTGTCCCGTCCCAACTTCTTGTGCCCCCACAGCCTACTCGCAGTCAGGCAGTGAGGAGCAGAAAAGGCCTTGACGCTGCGTAAGCACTGCTCAGCAGTAACAAAAACATTGCTGTGTTATCAACACTGTTTTGGTCATAAATCCAAAACACAGTACCATATGGGCTGCTATAAAGATACTGAAAAGAATAGGACAGGCTTGTACCTATTTGTGCTTGTCAGTAGCAGTTGATGGTCAGAATAATCCCCTGACAGTAACAGTAGTTATCTTTGCAGGATGCTTCAAGCAAAGCTTATTTGAACCCACATATAAATATTGTTCTTATCAC
This sequence comes from Pelecanus crispus, assembly GCF_030463565.1. NCBI lineage: Eukaryota > Metazoa > Chordata > Aves > Pelecaniformes > Pelecanidae > Pelecanus > Pelecanus crispus. The sequence continues at coordinate 168,836,193 of NC_134644.1, read as the reverse complement.
AAGTACACTTTCAAACAACCTTGAGTTAATTTACTTGAGTTGGAAACACTCCAATAATACTTTTTCTCCACTGATCTTGCTTAAATTTTTATATCATATTTTTGATCCTTGGATCTGAAAGCTCCTTGAAGAGGAATCAAGGTTTTTCTTCATTGTACTAATGCAGAAAGAGGGAAGAGTTGGTTAAATTCACTGCATTAGCAGTTAAGGCATCATTCTTGTGACCAAACACCTCGGCTCGTTTCAAAATCTTTTATGCCTGACCTATCCCTATTTCACATAATTTCAGGAATAGTAATTTCATTGTGGCTTCATTCGTCAGTAATACATGCTAAAAGGAAATAATCACAGTATATATAACGCACTCATTTTCTCTATCCTGTAGAGAAGACAGCTGTCAAGGAAGGGTTTTGATAAATCATGAAACCTAACAAATTAGAAAGAAAGCACACATTAGTTACAAGTTATTGTCATGTAAATAATCCATTTGTTTCATAAATAGTGTCCTAATTGTCAAAAAGGCAGCATGAAGCACAAACTGATGTGATTAGACCAAGATGTAAACAAGAATATAAAAGATTGATCAAAAGCATTTAAAAAGTTACTCATAATATAATAATTTGTGGATGGGGCTTTCTCTGGGAGGAAGTGAAAATAACCAAGAAATGATTCAGAGAGGGAAAATATAATGATCTTTGAATAACAGGATACTGAACAAATAATGTGATTTCATGCTAGGGAAAGTAAACAGTGGTGAAATGAAAGATGAATTCTCTTAAGAATGATTATAGGGAATTAGAGATGGAGGACAAAGGAAAAAGCAAACATATTAAATAATTACCATCAGCCAACATAAATGAGGAGAGGGGTAAAGAACATAACTTTTCTGAAATGAATAAATGATTTCCAGAGAAGACCCCCTTAGGAACTCCAAAACGCATACATAAAAGAAATTATGGTTAGTCATTTTTACAGTTGTCAAAAAGGTAAGTTCCTTTAAGACTGTTAAAATGACAAGTCATGGAATGACTGAAAGCCTTTAAGGGAAATGCAGTTTAAAAAAAAGAAAAAAAGGATTACTGGATTAAAAGGAGAATCACATGTTCTATTCATTCATGTAAAAAACCTATGGAATGAGTCAGCTAATTAAACTGTTCAAAATGGAGAGGTGGGAATGCGAAATGAGAGACCACTTCTTTTTCCTGATGGAGACCATTTCAGAAACCATGTAGAAGAATATTTTTTAAAGTACCATTGATTGACTTCATTGACAAATGGAATGTTCACGATTAACAATACAATACTTTAGGGGGTTATCTGACATTTATTAGACAGAAAGGTAATTTTATTTTTTATGTATTTTATTTTTATGATGAGAAAAGAGTACTGGTCTGTATATTCAGCAGCTACCAGCTAAGGTGCAGACTTGCTGCGAGATATGAGATCACCGATTTAATGTCTCTGTGTGACTTTGACTTGACTGGTGTTCAGCCAGGTCTTGATAGTGAGTTCAAAGAGGCTTGAATTTGTTCCCTAGTTCTCTTCCCTCCTTTTGCAGTAAGTTTTTTGGAACATGGACTGCCTGCTGATATGCAAAACATAATAGTACTTAGTTACTTGTCTTCTGAATGCTACTAAATTCAAATAATTAATCATTGTAAAACTATATCAAAAAAGTTAATGAGGAAAAGCTGAATCATACAGGTAAATAGGAAAACAGTCTTCTGAATTAAAATTGCTTAAAAGAAGCCAAACACAAACTGAAAAAAAAAAAAAGTATCGGGGAAATGTTGAAAATGTCTTTTAAGTGTGCCATGAAATATATTGTTCCCAAAGAGAAAATGAAGAGAATGCCATCTTAGTGTGCTATGAGAGGGTAGTATAACTCTTAGGAGGTGGTATTATTGCTGTGAAAGGCACTTGTTATACCTCACCCAGAGCACTTTCTGCAGCTTTTGTTGCAATACCTCAGCAAGAGCATAATTGCCCTTGAGCTAGTAAGAAGCAGAACAGCAAGAATAATATCCTTTGAGATGTGTCAGAGAGAAAGGTTAAAGGAGTTTGGTCTAGTGCAATATAAGAAGAGACTTTGTAACAAATTAATTGAAGTTGCTGGGGCTATTAACAAGCTACCAGCCATGATCTGAGAACAGAAAATCACAGAAAAATAAAGCTTGTAAGAATGGCTTAATTTTAATACTTAGCCTGCTAAAACACACAACATACAATAGACCAGATGCTCATCTGGGGAAGGTTGAGGTCAGGCTATGAATTCCATCAAATTACACTAATTTACACCTGCTGAGGATCTATCTTGCAATTAATTTGCCCTCAAAACATTCTTGTTCATATTAAGCCTTTTCATTTTAGTAAGTAGAGTAACTTACTAAAATGGATAAATAATTCCTTCAAAGTGACACACAGCGTGAGTATCAAGAGAGTTTTTCTTTTGTTTTGTTTCATTTCTCCGTTGGTGTCATGTTTCCTTTCCTCCTGCTTTCATTCGAAGTCCGCTAAGCACTACAATTGAGACAGATCAGAATAAGGTTCTTTGATCAATCAGGTGTCAGACAGAAGTTGTGGGAAGACTTTTTTCCTCTCCATGACACAGTTCAAGCATTTTGGGATCTTCTCAATGTCAAACTTAATTTAATTTATTTCTTTATTGTACTGAAATACTTGCCTGGGGGAAAATACTTTGGAAAGATGCTGCCCTTAGATCACATATTAAACTGCGTGTTTACTTGACGTGTTTTCAAAACTTAAGGTTAATCTAGGCTGACATACACTTAGTAACAAAATAAGGCCTATAATTTCATAACACTGTGTCTGCTAGTAGTTAAACTTGATGGGAAACTTCTCCATAATGTATAATTTGGAAAAGTTGCTATATGGTAATAATTTCACTCCTTTTCAGAGAACGTACGTGGTTAGACCTAGACCTAGACCAACTCTCAGATGTTCTTTTCCACTGTCCTGAACTGAATAGAAGTTAAGAAAGTACAAAAGTGTGGAAAAAGGACAAAATACCATGGAAGCAACCCACGATTACACTAGAAGCAAACAGAGACAATATACACATTAAAATCCAACAAGAACCTGAAAAGTCATTCTGTGAGCAGTGAAACTGATTGAGCCTTGTTTCAAATTACCTTGTGCGAATTAGTTGATCATGTACATGGATTCTATTATTTCTAACCAGAACTGCCTAGGAACTCACATCAAATTCTAATAAAAATGAGTCCAAGGCAGCATTTGAGCCTCTAAAGGCAGTCTCTGTATACTGTAAAGAGTGGACATTGTATCATGGCCTGTGTCTATCGATGCTAGTTCAGAATTGTCGCTCCTTTAGGCTACTGGGGATCAGCACAGTCCAGGTGCCCTGGACTTCACTGGCCATTTAATTTAGTAGAACGGTTACTGAAACTCTGTGGGCCATAGAATCCAAGACATTCCCAAATCCCTTTGTCACTCTTCTAGATAAACACAGTAGTTATCATTACTATTTACTATCTCCAGCAAAGTTACAGCCAGAAGCATCAGTCAAACACAGGAACTCAGTGTGGAGCTCCAGAGCAGGTGTCAGATCATCCCTGCCCATGTTGGTTAGCCTTGCCTAAGGGCCAAACTCCAACCCAGACACTCACTCAGAGAACAGGGAGCATCCTAAACGCTCCACAGCTTTACTATGAGGACAACTCTATACATGATGGTGACATGTTAAGGGAAGGTTTGGGTCCAGAAAGATGGTAGATTGACATTTACTGCTGTGAGGAGGTGGTATACTTTTAGCCCTTTGACTTTGTGCTCCAGGTGATTTTGACACCAATAACATTGCTATATTCCAAAGTAGCATCTTGGCTGGCTGCCAGATGCCCACCCAGCTGCTCTCTCCTTCCTCCTCCTCAACAGGAGGTAGGGAGAAAACAGGATGGAAAAGCTTGTGGGTGAAGATAAGGACAGGGAGATCACTCACCAATTACTCTCTGTCCTGGTTTCATCTGAGATAGAGTTAATTTTTCCTAGTAGATGGTATAGTGCTGTGTTTTGGATTTAGGATGAGAATAATGTGATAACACACTGATGTTTTAGTTGTTGTTAAGCAGTGCTATTATTATTATCATTATTATATTGTTATTATTATCATTACTATTTTACTTTATTTCAATTATTAAACTGTTCTTATCTCAACCCAGGAGTGTTTCTCACTCTTACTCCTCCAATCCTCTCCCCCATCCCACCGGGGTAGGGGGAGTGAGCGAGCGGCTGCGTGGAGCTTAGTTGCTGGCTGGGGCTAAACCACGACATAAGTCAAGGACTTTTCAGCTTCTCATGCTCTGCCAGGTGCACAAGAAGCTGGGAGGGGGCACAGCCAGGAGAGCTGACCCGAACTGACCGAAGGCCTATTCCATACCATATGACATCATGCTCAGTATAGAAACTGGGGGGAGTTAGTCAGGGGGCAGTGATTGCTGCTCAAGCTATCTGGGAATTAGTCAGCAGGTGGTGAGCATTTGCATCACTTTTTTTTCCCTGGGTTTTGTTTCTCTCTAACTTTTTGTTGTTTTCCTTTTCATTAAATGACCATTATTATTATTTTTATTATTAATTGTATTTTATTTTATTTCAATAATTAAACTGTTCTTATCTCAACCCATGAGTTTTCTTACTTTTGCCCTTCCAATTCTCCCCCCCATCCCACCGAGTGGGGAGAGGGTGAGCTAGCAGCTGTGTGGTGCTTAGCTGCCGACTGGGGTTAAACCACGACACCGTCACAGGCAAAACAGGCTTGACTTGGGGAAAATTTCATTAGTTGTCAATTAAAATAGATTCATCTCTTGCCTCAGTTAAATACACTCCTGACATTTTTTTGAGTGTAGTAAATGGATTTGAATTTCCATAGTATATAGCATGAGAAAGGAAGGAAGAGTTTGCCCCTCAAAGAAGCACTCCTCTTTTTTGCTCATTGACCAACAATCGCAGCTCACTTTTGACTTGGGTGAGATTGGTTGGAGATTGAGTGATTGGTTGGAGACCTTATTGCGACCTTCCAATACTTCAAGGGGGCCTACAGGAAAGATGGGGAGAATATTTTTAATAAGGCCTGTTGTGACAGGACAAGGAATAACGGATTTAAACTAAAGAAGAATAGATTTAGACTAGACATTAGAAAGAAGTTTTTTACAATGAGGGTGGTGAAGCACTGGAACAGGTTGCCCAGAGAGGTGGTAGAGGCCCCATCCCTGGCATCATTCAAGGTCAGGTTGGATGGGGCTCTGAGCAACCTGATCTGGTTAAAGCTGTCCCTGCTCACTGCAGGGGGGTTGGGCTAGATGCCCTCTAAAGGTCCCTTCCAACCCAAAGCATTCTATGATTCTATGATTACATGATTTACCTTTCTCGTACAGCCTTTTCTCCTTATCAGTGAGAGAATCACACAACAGCTGTTTCTTTCAAAACAGACTAATGGGGGAAAAAAGAAAAAAATAACAAAAAAAGAAGAGTCTAAATCAAAGATGAACACATCCACAACTGAACCTGCACATCTTGTACTCAATTTGAAATGTTTCCTTTACTCAAAAATGAAACCAGTGATGCAGATGGAAAACAAATGAATCCACTGGGCTTGAATACTCACAGGCAACAGTGAGGAAGACTAGATTTTTCTTTTTTCTCTGAGTAAGTGCTGCTGCACAGACTAACCATGCATTGCTAATCATATTTACAGAGCTGATGTGCTCAAAGGACATCCTGTTGGGAAGCAGAGTGTGGGGAATATGACCTCATGCTTTATGCATTTCAAGGAAATGCTGCAACAGGTTGTGAGAAACATAGATGAAATTGGAAGAATTCTATTAGTAGTGGTGAGAAAATGAAGATAGCTTTTAAATGTGTACCAGCTAAGGAAAATAATAACTTGGAGTTAATTGACTCCAGTTGAAAACCTGGGGCATATGTTTTGATCAGTTCACAGCATTTTTTTTTTTTTAAGTTCCCTCCAGTTTCTTCCCCATTTTGCAGACACAAATAAAGCTGAAAACACAATGATTTCTATATTCTTTGCATTAGACCTTCATATAAAAATGATCAATTCTAGTCTTTATAAGTGGCAATAGCTCTAGGGTCTCAAATTTGAGGCAATGAAAGTTTCTTGGTTTTCAGGAAGTTTTTTTGTTTGGTTGGTTGGTTTTTGGTTTTCCTTTCTTTTACTTTGTTTTAATTATGTCTTCTGGAATATCTTATATTTCACACAATAAGCCATATATACTTAGTCTGTGTTTTTTCTAAAATGTTGTCTGTCTGAAGGTATTTCTAACCATTCTTATTCACTGGAAACAGTGATGATGGGAAGAAAGAACCTTTCACACCAAACTGAATCTAAGACATAATGCTCAAAAGGGTTAAGGCAGTGAGCAAGGTATATGGACACTGACAGGAATAGTAGTACAATGTCCCTACATATAGCTCAGATGTACACAGGCATCTCATGGTTACGTATCTATTTAGATCATTCTCATGGCAGGTTATTACAGCCAAGTGGCTTTACTTCATATATGAATCAGAATAAATGACTTTGGAATCATCACATATATGTGCAGAAATCTTTCATCCCATTCAAACCAGTTTTTCACATCAGGCCCCTTTCTGTTGCCTGGAAGAAAAAAAGCAGTTGAGAAGTTTTGCAGGCATATTAATCTAGTTATTCTCATAGTTATTAATGCCTTAATCTAGTTATTCTCATAGTCACATTCTTTTTCTCTTCTTTTCTCAATTGGTCTTCAACCTGACCTTGACTTGTAACATTGTGCTGGATTCAAAACAGATATTTAAATGTGGAACAGAAAGATTCTACACCTATGGTGGGACCTCTGAGATAACTTCAAAGGGGACTTAAGGTCAGTACTGAAGTGTTTAATTTTAGTGGTTTGTCAGAGTACAGGATCTACAGCCTGGTGTTATCACCTATCTAGGCTTTTAAGAGTATAATCTATAAAAGCCATAATACTGACCCTGGAAACCATCTAAGATGGTTAATTGCAGATACTATCAGCAAGATGATGCTTCTCAGGAATTTTGGTGCATCTTTCCCCTTACAATTTACTACCCTGGTGAAGCAGATAATTCAACAAGGCCACTTCTTGATCAAGACAGCAATGTGGGTCCTTTCCTTTCACCCAGTAGCCAGTAATTAGAAATACTCATCTGGAATATATGAAACCCTGAATCAACTCTGCCCTCTGATTTAAAGCAGGGATTTTGCATCCGAATCTCCAGCATCCCAGCTGAACACATAGACCATTTGATCAGAGAATATGCTCAGGTATTAATTTCATAATATCTAGCCATGTTTAAAGAGTCAAGCATAAATTGGGCTACATGAAAAACAAAAGGAGACTGTGTCTCTAATGTAATGGCAGTGAAACTCATAAAGGAAAGACAAATACAATCCTGAGCTTTGCCTGAAAGTATTTGCACTCAAACAGCCTATGAAAAGTCACCTGAGACCAGACATGGTCATTCAGATATCAGACCTTCCTATAAATTTTTGTTGAAGCTGTTTCAGTTTTTATTGAGTCAATAGATATTCATCAGCTGAGACTGTAGGAAACCATAACAGCAATCATTTAGGACAGAAGGTTGGCTCTGAAACCTGTGAGTAGCTGAAGAATATTATTTGTTGATTTATTTATTCCTCTATATATTTTTACAAAGTGGAGTGTTTTCAACAGGAGACAAATGGGAACAATATACCCTCAAATACCTTATACTCTAATTGTTAGTGCATTTACTTAAGAAGGGTAGGTTTGATATTGCTTAGACAGAAAGACAGACAGAACTTAAACTTCTCCATTTCCTGAAGACTATTTTAACTACTTGACTAAAAGGCAGAGAGTTATTTTCTCATCTAGCTATCTTCTGCAGGAAAATACTATCTTTCTCCTTTCCCTCCTTTTTTAGAAAAGGTTTTAGCTATTTAATTTCAGGAGAAGGATCTGTTTATGAATCCAGAGAGGACTAAGCTATTTGGAAATTAAAAGCCTGCTTCCCTCTGAGAGCATTACTAAAATTTCTGTCTTCTGAAAAGCATGAGTGGGAATCATACCTTTGCTCTGGCACTGTATAGGAGAGCCTGGGTAGGGGTCACTGATTCCTCTTCCCAAGAAAATGCTTTAATCCCTACCGCAAGTGAAAACTGAAGTGTCCCCTTTCCTTTTTCTTTGAATGGTGCCATGACCTCATCTAACATTCAACAGGAAATATATGCTTTGAAGGAGGGGAACAATGGATACTGATTTTATACCTTTTACAAAATGAGTAATGTACTGAAATTTTTCAACACTAGAAGGATATCAAACCTTTTAATTGACTCAGGTGGGCTTTTAATTTCACTGCAGATATTTCAAAGTTGAAAACTTTTAAGAAGCATTTTGCAAAGTTGACATCCAACAAAAATCAATGAGTTCATAGGTTGTCTGAAACAAGAATCACATCCAATCAATTTTTCATCTTGCATATGGTTTTCAGGACACTCATTAAGCTACTCTAGGCATATTGAAAAGATATTGATCTTTACCGAATGTGTAAACAAATCCTTTGAATGTTGCTGTATTGAACACTCATAAACTCTATAGATAGATTCAGGAAAATAGAAAGTAATATACAATTCTAGCATGCAGGCTTGCAATACCAGGTTCACCTTACAGAACACAATTCTTTGTAGAAGGGCACATTTTTGGTTCATGTTTTACTTGGTGTCTACTCCAGATCTTTTTCTGTAAAGCTAGAACATATAGTCACTCAGTCTTAGGAATCAAAGGTAGTTGAATATGACTTTTGCAGCATTGCTTTCTAGTGGATCTTCACAACAACAGTGATTCTTGTAGGCTTAGACAGGCCTTAAGTTTGACATCCCCAGGCTTTTTGACTTTAGTCCACGATTTCTGCATAAATTCCATTGATTACTGCTTACCATTTATGCAGAATGGCACTCCCAGTACATCAAGAAGCCTCAAAGGACAGAGAATATACCAGATCCTCACAAAATTGTTGCATTTATTAATAGACTTTGATAATAATATTTTTTCATGCTACAAAACTTACTCATTTGAGTTTCCATTACTCATAAGAAACATACAAGTGGACTATGCACATGATGCAAGAATACTTCACTTAGATCTGAATTTGCTTATTATTGTTTGTTTACATTTTTAAAAAACATCCAATAATAATAATAGATGAATGTACATTTCTAAGTAATCAACATTTATTTACACATTAGTATGATAAGGATATTTAGTTTTTCTGCAACATTTTTTTGGCAGTGGATCTTGAAATACTTTGCAATGGAGTCTAAAATTATTTAATCCATGTAAAAGTTGCAAGATACACAGCATGGAAAGCAAATACGGTGGTGACAGAAAAAGATGAAGACAGACAAACCCAACCACTTTTGCTTCCTTTCTTTACCCAACATACCAAAAAACAGTTCCTTTGGTATCTTCATAGGATAGAAAATTGAAGTTAAATTTCCCTAAGTCCTCTTTCTATTTCTTACTGGTTTTGGCAGTCCAAAAAACCCTGTGATGTTGAACTTTGAAAGTGTTTCCCAATGATCCCAAAATGCTAATTGTGCTCAACATCTGCTTCTTCTCCAACCTTTTATTTTTGATGTTGACAAAGGTTATATTCCATCACAGAGTACCTTCACCTGCTGCTGTAGATCACGATATCATAGAATCATAGAATCATAGAATTGTTTAGGTTGGAAAAGACCTTTAAGATCATCCAGTCCAACCATTAACCTACACTACTTACCTTTCCCCTGAACGTAGAGATGTACTGCAGTTGAGAAGATGAGAAGAGAGAGAAAATTTTCTGTGACTTTGGTGCTACAGTAGAAATCTTGTACAGACCATGCTGATGGGACCTGCCGATTTCTACTCTGACAGCCTTAAAGGCTGCCTAGTGTTTTGTAGACCTCATCTCTGAAGGCTTTTCACTCACATCACCTCCAATGCACGTGCTATAGTAACTGCCTTAATAAGTTGATGTCTCATAAAAGACACTGATGCAGAGAAAAAGCCTGTATATTACTCACAAAGTTCTTTCTTCAACCAACCTTACAGCCCCCACATCAATAAGGAAGGGAACAATCGTACAAAGTAAAGAGCAAAGGATTTCTGATAAGAATTGCTTAGTACCGGGGCTGATTGACTCTTTCTGACACCTTAAAGCTTCCCACATCGGGTAATGCCTTTCCTGAAGCCACTGCTGGGTCTGGTTGATAAGGGTACTTGAAATGCTGAAAGCTGTGATCTTGTTAAAGAGGGTCAAAAGAAGCAATCTTAGTAACATTTCAATGGTTGGATTATTGCTACTGAAGAGAGCAGTAAACGCCACTTACAACTAAATTTTCCACTTCATCCGAGGTGTGGATAACTGTTCTTCTGATATCTTTCCCTCAAGGAAAGCTCTGTTGTACTAGGCAAAGGAAAATAATTACATATTTAAAGGTACAGCCATCTTAGATAAATTAAATGCAGTGGGGAAAAAAATAAACACAAACCCAGGGAAAAAAAAGAAAGGAATTACTTACAGACATTTTGCTTATTGAATATATTTGATTAAATCAGGGAAA